>NW_027597943.1:0-59551 GCF_964194155.1 Cetorhinus maximus
CTCCTTTTCCTTCCTCTCCCTCTCGCTCTTTTCCTTCCTCCTCTCCCTCTCGCTCTTTTCCTTCCTCTCCCTCTCGCTCTTTTCCTTCCTCTCCCTCTCGCTCTTTTCCTTCCTCTCCCTCTCGCTCTTTTCCTTCCTCTCCCTCTCGCTCTTTTCCTTCCTCTCCCTCTCGCTCTTTTCCTTCCTCTCCCTCTCGCTCTTTTCCTTCCTCTCCCTCTCGCTCTTTTCCTTCCTCTCCCTCTCGCTCTTTTCCTTCCTCTCCCTCTCGCTCTTTTTCCTTCCTCTCCCTCTCGCTCTTTTCCTTCCTCTCCCTCTCGCTCTTTTCCTTCCTCTCCCTCTCGCTCTTTTCCTTCCTCTCCCTCTCGCTCTTTTCCTTCCTCTCCCTCTCGCTCTTTTCCTTCCTCTCCCTCTCGCTCTTTTCCTTCCTCTCCCTCTCGCTCTTTTCCTTCCTCTCCCTCTCGCTCTTTTCCTTCCTCTCCCTCTCGCTCTTTTCCTTCCTCTCCCTCTCGCTCTTTTCCTTCCTCTCCCCTCTCGCTCTTTTCCTTCCTCTCCCTCTCGCTCTTTTCCTTCCTCTCCCTCTCGCTCTTTTCCTTCCTCTCCCTCTCGCTCTTTTCCTTCCTCTCTCTCTCGCTCTTTTCCTTCCTCTCTCTCTCGCTCTTTTCCTTCCTCTCTCTCTCGCTCTTTTCCTTCCTCTCTCTCTCGCTCTTTTCCTTCCTCTCTCTCTCGCTCTTTTCCTTCCTCTCTCTCTCGCTCTTTTCCTTCCTCTCTCTCTCGCTCTTTTCCTTCCTCTCTCTCTCGCTCTTTTCCTTCCTCTCTCTCTCGCTCTTTTCCTTCCTCTCTCTCTCGCTCTTTTCCTTCCTCTCTCTCTCGCTCTTTTCCTTCCTCTCTCTCTCGCTCTTTTCCTTCCTCTCTCTCTCGCTCTTTTCCTTCCTCTCTCTCTCGCTCTTTTCCTTCCTCTCTCTCTCGCTCTTTTCCTTCCTCTCTCTCTCGCTCTTTTCCTTCCTCTCTCTCTCGCTCTTTTCCTTCCTCTCTCTCTCGCTCTTTTCCTTCCTCTCTCTCTCGCTCCCTCTCTTCCACCCCCCCTCCCCACTAGACACCTCTGATACCTGCCCTGATAGCTCTGTGGTTCAGCGATCAATGTTGCCTGTGTACACTGCTCTGAGCACCTTGGGATGTTTTACAACTTTTAAGTACAAGTTGTTGTTGCCTCTGGATAAGTTTATTGATCTGATAGAGACTGATGTTTCTTGTTTTTACTGAAGTGTGCCTTGAGAATTTGAGAAAGGAGATGTCAGTACGTGTAGAGTATGCTGTCCTTTAATGAAGCGGATGTCAGGATGTTGGCAGGACCCATTTGGTCTCATTACTTAGGAATATGCTGCATTGTAGGCAGTTCAGAGAAGGGTCACTAGGTTGATGCCTGTGATGGGCTGTCATATGAGCAAAGGTTGGGTCTGTACTCTGAGTTTAGAAGAATGAGTGGTGATCTCGTTGAAACGTAAGATTCTGAGGGGATGTTTCCCCTCATGGTGGGGAAGTGGGTGGGTGGACTCTTGAACTCGGAAGCTGTTTCAGCAAAAGGATCTCCCGTTTAAGACGGAGTTCAGGAGGGTTGCCTCCTCAGAAAATTGCTGGTCTTTGGAATTCTGTTCCCCAGAGAGCAGTGGAGGGACTGATTTTGATCCAAGCGAGTCGAGGATTATGGGAGGCAGACAGGAAAGTGAAGTTGAGGCCATAATCATAGCGGCCGTGATCTCAATGAATGACGGAGCAGGCTCGAGGGCTGAATGGCCTACTCCTCTCAATTCTTATATTCTTAAACTACAGTGATGCAATGATATAGTGGCCTACAGGTACCCTGAATATGAAGCGGGATAATTTGTGGCCAGTGTTCATTGGCCTCTGATGTACACATGGCCAGTCAAAGTATCATCTGTCAGTATCCTACATGGCAGTGATTTAACATCTGAACTGTAACGTGGTTTTTTTTGGCCTTTGGGTGTATCCTGTATTTGAAGCCTTGGTTCCTTGTGATTTTGAAGCAAAGAGGCACAAACAACACCCTGGGGACATGTAATTGGTGGCAGGAGGATCTGAACCTTTGGCCCTGGTGATTAGTTGGAGATTCATGCCATGGTTTTGTCATTTTTCTGCCTACCATTACAGCTGGCTTTTAAAAAAAAAAACTTTTTTTGCCTCGGCAGTTGAACCTTCATAGGAGTTCAATGCAGGCAATTGGAGGCACGCACCTGTATTCTCCAATGCAGAATCAGTACTAGTGCACCAAACTCCCTTTTCTAACAGCACTATGGGTGTACCTACACCACATAGATTGCAGTGGTTCAAGAAGTGGCTCACCACCACCACCTTGGGCAATTAGAGATGGGCAATATGTTATTAGAAAAGCGCTGCCCCTGAGTTGGGGTGGAGCATAGTTGGTGAGAGCTTTGTAGAAGGCGAGGTGGTATTAAATTCTCAGTAAAGGAGTTTTGGAGACTGAAGAGGCTGGAAGATGAGTTTCAGATGCTTTTTAAAGATGCATAAATCAGGAAAGTGGGACTAAGCACGACTGTGCTTTCAAAGAACCAAAGGCCGAATGGCCTCGATTTAAGTTTCTATGATTCTATAGGGAGGTAATGAGGCAGAAATTTTGGAGATGAGTTTGAGAGATTGCGAAATGGCTGAAAGATCTTTGGGTGTGAAAGGGACTGCATCAGATCAAAGGAGTAAAATGGAGTGTGTAACTGGGAACCTCAAAGGCAGGGTGAGGCTATAGTGAGTTTGAAAATGAGTATCAGGACTAGTACAACAGCTGGCTTGGAGTCCCCTTAGTGTTAAAGGACAATGGGGCTTGGTGCTGGCATTACACATTTGGATACCCACACATGCTTGTCCAGAAAATACTGAAGGATTGTCACACACCTGTGGCATTCAGCTGTATTGAAGCTATTTTTGGTCAATAAAGTCAAGGCAACAGTCAGTTTTTTTTATTCTTTCATGGGATGTGGGCATTGCTGGCTAGGTCAGCATTTATTGCCCATCCCTAATTGTCCTGGAGAAGGTGGTGGTGAGCTGCCACCTTGAACTGCTGCAGTCCATGTGTAGCTACACCCACAGTGCTGTTAGGAAAGGGAGTTTGGTGTAGTAGTACTGTTTCTGCATTGGAGAATATGGGTGTGTGCCTCCAATTGCCTGCACTGAGCTCCTCATCTTGAGGGCATCTTTCATTGGGAAGCTAGGGTTACAGAATTGTTACAGATTCACTAGAAAGAGAGGATGAAAGTGAGTGACCGGTGCCAATTGACTGCTATTGTAGGCCACATAGGTATATGTTTGGAGTTTGGATCTACAGCCCCGTTGGCAGAGACCAGTTTCAGGAGGGAAGATATTGGAGTAACTTAACGTTCCTTCCCAAAATCCCGTCCTTATTTCCTTTGCCCCATCACTAACCAATTAGAGTCGCCCAATTCCTGCATTGAGAGCAGCCACCTCCATTGAATTGGAATGGAGCCTGGGGTTTGCTGATGTAAATGGGTTTGAGCAGCACTCCCTTCTCATTCTGGGGGATGGTGCTCATGTGTCAGGAGTCCCACAGCCTTGTGCCTTGGGTGAGAGTGCTACCCGCTAAGACAGGGCTGGCACTAAGAATTCAGCTGGTACTGGGCATCTGTACCACAGTTGCAATGTGGGCCAATGTGAAACCACAGCATAGAACTTCTGTGGGAAGTGGTTCTAGACTAAAAGCAAAACAGTAACGAGTAACAACTTTGGCTCTGCAAATGTGACAAATGTATGATCTGACCAAAGAAGTATTTGCTTGTCACAAATTTACTGATGAAGTTATTCACTGAGCTGGAATAAATGCAGTGACTGCAGAAAGCCTGCCTGTTGTCACAGTCATTTATCTGTTATGTACTGAATGGAATTGGCTGTGACACTCGACAAGAGTAGGAATGATTGGGACGGTGAACTTTCTGGGCAGGGTGTAATCTGTTCTAAAGACAATACCTCTTGCTTACTGTTGGGGTGACTAAGATTTGTAATACTCCTCCCATGCTCAGATATATCCCTGGATGAGAATAATGGGTTAGAAAGCTGCCATTCTTGCTCAGCTGCTAAGGCAGACGCAAGACTGACCCAGAGTAACGCCATTGGTCTTCACCATGATTGACTTTGTCAATGTCTCGAATGTTGTATTGGATGATACTACTGTGCAGTATACAAGAAGTCTGTACCAGATATGGAGTTGGTGTTGTTTCTTGGGCCAGCTTTGGTTGCCCAAAGGAATGGGGATGAGACACTCTCCTTGTCCCCCAGTGTCCTCCACAAGACACCCTCCCTCCCCACTCCCTCTATGCACCCTCACCACTACCATTCCCTGGCTCACAGTATTAGCGTTTCTGTTGTCGTATAGTTTAGGGCCTCTTCCCCCTTGTATGTGGAGAGTGGGCACAAAATCTGAGAGAGGGAGTTTTCCATCGATGGTGAACATACATCAAGAGGTAGTGCCCAAGGGTGGAGAGTAACACTGATAAATTGTGCAGAATCCCTATGACACTGTCCTGGCAATCTGTGATTGGTGATGTTGGAGGGAATGAGGGAATAGTGGAGAAGCTTATGATGTTCTCACACAGTATAACACTCAATTTAATTTCCAAATTAAACTTTTAGCGCAGGCTATACCTTTATAGAGTTGGGAAATAGGAATACTATTCCCCTTGTGACTGACTAATTGATTTGTGGACTGTGACTATCGACCTGCTTCAAGTCATCTTTCAGAGGAAAACCAGCATTCAGCACCATCTTGTCGTGTCTCCGTTCATCGATGTGAATGGAAACTTTCTTGTAATCAAAAATGTTCAGCTGGATTGGTGGTGTGAAAGTTGTTCTTGATTCTTGTGCCAGATGTTGGTGGAGGCACTGCTCCATCATTCTGCATTACGGCCGGTGTCAGCCAAAAGTGTTCTTGCAGTGAACACGCTCCTCATACCTCCAACTCTCTCTATCTTGCATCATTCGGATCGAATGCTACTTGTTTGAGATTTTAAATGTCTGTCATTTGAGAGTGGGCTGCTCTTCAGCGGTGGGAGAAAGAATATTTTTATAGATTTGATGGGGCATATTGACATCGTGGGGCTACTGCTCTCCTCTTCCTTGCGGCCTTTCTGATCCAAGCATGAAGATGTTAGGAGCTTCTTGAGATTGAACCCAGAGTGATGATAACTGTCAACGAGGGCAGCGTGGTGCTAGTATCTGGTGTGCACCCTAAGGTGCAGAGGGGAGTATCCACTGGTTAGTCAACGCATTGTCCTGTAAAAGTCCAATTTGGTTCTATTCTTGAGGTTTGGGTTGGAACCTGGTTTAAGTTGGAGTATATGTGTGTCCCCCTGTACTTGCAGTACTTGGTAGCAAGCTAATGCCAGAAGCTTCCTTTAAGTACGGGTGGTGAGTGGCTCCATTCCTATGATGCCTTAGGGCTAGCCCTATTGGGTCAGGCACACTGAGCTGTTACTGGTCTTGGCATCCAGGAGTGATATTAATTTCATGTGCTTCAGTTGCTGCTGACTTTTTATAGCATTGCCCTTTACCTTCGACAGAACGATGGTCAGCCTGGTTTAAAAATAAACTGGACCGGGATGAAATTTTCACCTGGACTTTGTTCAATTCTCTTTTAACATTGACTTTGATTTCGAAGGATGGCAGCGTTTTAGGATTCCCTGACAAACATCCCCCCTCCCGCCAGTCTGGGTTTTGGAATTGTTGGAACAGGCAGTCTGCCTTCTGAATACCCAATCCAATTCTTCTGCCAATTCAGGAGAAATTTCTTTACCCAGAGAGTGGTCAGAATATGGAACTGGCTCCCCACAAGGAGTGTTTGAGGCAAATTGCATAAATATATTTAAGGGGAAGCTGAATAAACCCATGAGGGAGAAAGGAATAGGATATGCTGGCAGGGTGAGATGGAGGGGGTGGGAGGAGGCTTGTCTGGAGAATAAACACCAGCACAGAGTACTTGGGCTGAAAGGCCTATAAGTTCTAAATGCTAATCATACAATTACAAGTCCTTATCCAATAATCAGTTAACTTTTAATTCTGTCATGATGTGAAGACGTTGGGGGTTTTTTTTTTTGGTTCCTTAATGAATTTTCATCTCCCTCTGATTTGACTTACGCCAACCTTGTCCCCATGTGGTTTAGGATCTTGTAGCTGGTGACAGCCTCGAGTTGAGAGCAGACCCAAGGGCTACAGACTTTGCACTGACACCTCAAGGGCAACTGTTATTCTGTTAAGCAGCCTTCTCTGCACCTGCTCAAGTCATCAGCTCTGGTGTGACTTGGTCATTTGGAACTGTTCCCCGATCAACTGCTTGATATAGAAACATTCCTTCAGCTCAAAGTCCTGCTATTTTAAACCTCACTGGGCTGGTATGACTGCTGTTTCTTCAGATGCCTGTTTTTACCTTTATTGTGGGGTGGGAGGGGGGTGGTGGTGTTGCGGGAATGGGAAGAAAAATTCCAGTGTCGCCATGTGACAGTGGCAGGACCTGCCAATCCGCGGCCTCTAGACTGAGAGCCCTGATTCCAGCTGAGAGGTAAAGTCTGGGTTTAAAGCAACACTTGTGATGGAACACGCCTAATGTATGCTTGTTCCCAAATACCCCTGCTGCCATGCCAAAGGAATGTTGGATGCTTAATCACACCAGGAATAAGAAAACTAAGGGCGATTCACCTTGGATCCCTCTTGTAGAGTCCACATAGAAGTTTTGGAGTTGTTAAACTCCCAACATCGCCGCTTGGCTTCACCGTTTCTTTTTAGGTGTGTGGGAAACAGGAATCTAGAGTGAAGCTTTGGGGTGGAGGGGTGGTGTTGGTGAGAGTGTTGAGGATGGTGTCAGAGCGAAAAGATTCCTTTGCTTTGCAGTACGGCTGGTATTCACTTTGGACTCCCCTGTAGTGAAGCGTGGAGCCACGTTAGTAAAATGCTATAATAAAAACAGAAAATGCTAGAAAAACGCGGCAGGTCTGGCAGCATCGGAGTACTTACGGCTATTTTTTTTCAGAGCTCATCGTTGTCAGCTCCTTCGGGTCTAGTAATGTGTTAGGTGCTAACGGATCACGGGGTCGTGGGGAGGTCGAGGCACATTTTGAGGGTTTAGGAAGAGATGATGAAGTGACTGCAAGATGAGGGAGAGAAGTTGGAGAATAAACGGGAGAGGCGTTAATCGTTTTTAGCAGTGTGGTGGGGATGGAGTAGGAATGGTTTCGAGGCCAGTAATACAGCAGAATTCTCTTTGCCAGAACGTAAATGTTTTTGAAATCTACTCTCTGATGAAGTGATTCTATGATCTGTTCAAGGTGTCTCTGTTTCTCTTATTGATAAAGAAGGGTCAGTCAAGTCACTAGATATCTGATTTTTAAATTGAAATTGTTCCCTTCCTCACTCTTGATTCACTGTCCAGTAGGTATTTTATTTAATTTTCCATTTTTTTTTTCCCTGTCCCTCTCTTAGGGGTTTGTGAAAGATGTCCACGAAGACTCCATCACCATTGCCTTTGAGAACAAGTAAGTGCTGTTGCTTTGTTTGACCTTTCACTTCTCTCGATCCACAGGGCAGCCTGTAGCCATCACTGGACTCCAGCAATCTGCTTTCTGGACTAGGCACAGAATGTGTCCCATGCTGCTATCAGAAGTACAGGCTCCTGGCAATGGTACTGCCAATGTTACTGGTCTCTCACCAGGAAACTCCAAACAGTTCCAGATCCAGCTGATGATAGAGGGAGTTGCCAATTTTAACCTGCATTGACCACTGTAGGCATTTCATCCTTGTGGGCTGAGGGCTTGAATTTTTTGGCATGGATACTGCCTCCAGGGAGAATAAATAGATTAACTGGCATCTCTACTCAGTTAACATGAGGTGGCTTGAACTGGGTGGGGGTCGGGGAGCTGTTTGCCCACAAGGTGGTGGTGACACAGGTTGAGATTTTAAGCACAGTCCAGTTGCCACTTGTTTTCAGTAGTACAGTGTAAAGCCATGTGAAACTGGGCACGACCAGGATGTTCTCGATGCAGTGCAAGAACTTTAAGCAGCTATTTGTGTCCAAGTTACAAAACTAAACTTTAAGAATTCCAGCGTTTATGCTGCTGGGAGCTTTGTGTGGGCAGGATCAGACTCTCAATGTGTGTATACACTGTGTGAGACTGGCAGTCCCTACAGTCCATTATTAAGGTTACATTGCTAGTTTAAGTAGGGTTTTTGCTGGAGATCTAGAGGCATTTCTTTTTTTCCCAAAGGATTTGGGCATTAGTGGCAATGCCAGAATTTATTACCCGTTCCTTAATTGACCTTGAGAAGGTGCTGATGAGCAGCCACCTGGAACTGCTGCAGCCCATGTGGGGTGGGGGGGTTCCAGTGCCATTAGGGGGTGGGGGGGTTCCAGGGTTTTGACCCAGCAGCGACAGTGAAGGAATGGCGATATATTTCCAAGTCAGGATGGTGTACGAGTACTGCCCTTGCCCTTCGAGGTGGCAGAGGTCACAGGTTTGGAAGGAGCCTTGGTGAGTTGCTGCAGTGCATTTTGTAGATGGTACGCACTGTGCCACTGTGTGTCGGTGGTGGAGGGAGTGAATGTTTGTGGAAGGGGTGCCAATCCAGCAAAGTGTTTTGTCCTGGATGGTGTCAAGCTCCTTGTGTTGTTGGAGCTGCACTCATCCAGGCAAGTGGAGCGTATTCCTTCACACTCCTGACTTCTGCCTTGTAGAAGGTGGCCAGGCTTTGGGGAGTCAGGAGGCGAGTTACTTGCTGCAGTATTCCTAATGTCAATGTTTAACACGTAATGGTGAAGCTGAACAATAAAATCAATCAAAGCTTCAGAGAACATTTGAACCCTATGTTGTTTGCAACCAGTTGCTTTGCAAGATGCTGGTTCTGATATAATTGAGCATTTCATTTATAATGGTGCATGTGGTTTATTTACTTGAATTGCCACTAAATCAGATTTAACCAAGGGTGGTCAGCTCTCTTGCTATTCAAGTCCCCACTTTAAATCAGTTTAGATCAGTGGTCCTCGAACCTGTTTGTTGGAAGGGGCCCATTTCAAATAGATTAATAATCACCAACCCTGGTCCCTGCACCTATCACCATCCTCATCTAAGTTATTCAATGGAATACTCTATGTTTTTATTCTTTCACAGGACATGGGCATTGCTGGCTTGGCTAGCATTTTTATTGTCCATTCCTAATTGCCCTTGAGAAGGTGGTGAGTTGCCTTCTTGAACCTCTGCAGTCCATGCGGTGTAGGTACACCCACAGTGCTGTTAGGGAGGGAGTTCTAAGATTTTGACCCAGTGACAGTGAAGGAATGGCATACGAGAGAGCTGCATGTAAAGAGTGTTTTGATAATGCTGTTCAGAAAACATGTGTTTACTTGGGGATATCAGTGAGGTCACTGTGCCTGTTTCGCAGAAACTGTGTCTCCTTTTACATTCTCATGCTAGCTGAGACAAGTCAGTCCACTCTCCACTGCATACATGGCAGCCACCTCTCAATGAGCATTTCACACTATTTCACAGACTCCGGAAAGTTTCTACAGAACTCCAGGAGTCCGTGGACTGCAGTTTGAGAACCAGTGCTTCAGAAATTGCAGCAGCTTGCTTTTATATAGCACCTTTACTATCGTAAATTCCCCAGGCGCCTCACTTGTTGCGTTTTCAAACAAAATATGACACCTAGCCACTTGGGGAAATACTAGGCCAAGTGACCAAAAGCTCGAACAAAAGTGCAGGCTTTGAGGAGTGCTTTAAAGATAAGAGTTAGAGAGGTAGAGGTATTTAGAGAGGGAATTCCAGGGCTTATGGCCCAGCAGCTGAAGGCATGGCCGCTAATAGTGGAATGATTAAAATTGGGGATGTGCAAGAGACCAGAATTACAAGAGTGCAGAGATCAGAGGGTTGCGAAGCTGGAGGAGGTTATAGTGACCTCTCCTTGCAAGGCCATTGCAAGGTTCAGAATATTTAAATTGAGGCATTTGCAGACCTGAAGCCAGTGTAGGTCAGTGAGCACAAGGGTGATGGAAGAGCAGAACTTGAACCATCAGCCCATTCATGTCATGCACCCTTGAACCTTGAGAAATGACTGTCTTGCTCTGGCTGCTCACCCTAAACTCTAGGAGGCTCATAGTCTGCAGGCTACTTTTTCCCCTTTTTCTGCTTTGTGGGCATGAACTGAAGATCATGTCCAAAAACACACACTAAATCACTGCACATGTGCTGAGACTGCACGCAAGCATTCGTAGTGTTATCCGATAGTTATTGAGCTGGTAGAAGCATGGACCAATTTTTCCTTTTTATAAACTCCATTGAAATCCAGCATGAGTTTCTAAACCCTGAATGCAATGCAGGAATCCCATGTCTCTGCAGTTGTTCTTTGGTTAAAGAATGTAGATTATATTGTGTTCCTGATGTGTAACAGCATCCCCGGTTTTTGTACTGCCAAGTTTTGCTTGCCTCTGCAGTTACCTTTGGGACTTGTGTGGCTCAATGTAATTATTCGTCCATAACTGGCATATTATTATTTCAGCAGCTGCATCAAAACAAATGTGATGTTTGAGAGCTCGCTTTGATGAGCTTGCGGCCTTCTCGTACTGACTGCTCAATAAACACACTTGTTCTAGCAGGACAAGCAATACTTGACCAGTCATAAACAATGGGTACTTGTGGGCAGGGCAGAGGACTGACAGACTCCTGTGCATGAGGTGTCTACACATCCAAAGCTCCTTGTGATCCAAGTAAAACCTTTTGAGGTCCATTTGAAGGTCTGTGATGAGCTGGTTGGTGTAGGACTCAGTTATTGTGGTTATTGCTCCAGGTGTGCCTCTGTGCAATTATACAATTTACCAAGAACCCTGGAATAATTATTGTAGTCATTCTTATTTTGAATTATTTCACCTGTCTTCCTTTATCTGTTTCCCTGATTCATGCTTTCTTTGGTGACTGGGATTGTAATCAATATTTGGGGTAGTGCCAAGATGGAACGCTGGCCTGGCCTCTGAAATATCGAGGGCTATTGCCCCCTCTTCTCTCCTGCCCCCTCTTCTCTCCTACCCCCACCCCATCAGACTGGTTTGAATCACATTGCTGCCTCCCTGACAAAGGTCCCTTTGGTGCAGGGAAACTGCAAAGTTGCTCACATATTGCTGTCCAGTACATAGGCCTAATCCAATTAAGTATTTGATTGAAATAATCCCAAATTAAATTTAGTCCAGGCCTGTTTCGGGATAGAAATATTCAGAGACTCTGCATGCTTTTCACAAAGTGCATTCAACGTAAACGTGACCGTGCAGAGTAAAGATGTGTTTCATTATGTTGAAATTCTTAAAAGCCATAGCAACAAACTAGAGACCTATGGAAAAGTCAGTTATCCTTGCTTTCACTGGCTGGAAGATGTGCAATGCACCAACTCCGCTGCTGTTGGCTGACTCCTTGCTTGATCTGGGTGTGTGTGTGGGGCAGTAACTCCACTTGTCTAATAGTCAGAACTTTGGGGTGGGGAAATTATTTTAGAAACCCTGTACAGGATCAAAAGAAAGCTAATGTTTTTGTCTTTTCTGTAGAATAGAGAATGCTGAGGGTGACCTTAAAGATTATGAAGTAGTTTGTTGGAGCTGATGTACAGATGATGTTTCACTCATGGATGAGATTGAAACTAGGGGCTGAATATAAGATCAAAAACAAAAAAAAGCTGGAAAAACTCAGCTGGCCTGACAGCATCTGTGGAGAGAAAGACAGAATTAACACTTTGAGTCCGTATGGCTCTGAAGAAGAGTCACACGGACTCGAAACTTTAACTCTGTCTTTTTCTCCACAGATGCTGTCAGACCTGCTGAGTTTTTCCGGCTTTTTTTGTTTTTGATTCAGATTTCCAGCACCTGCAGTATTTTGCCTTTAGCCAAATATAAGGCAGTCACTAATAACCCAATAGGGAATTCAGGAGAAACTTCTTTACCCAAGAAGTGGTGAGAGTGTGGAACTAGCTACCTCGGAGTGGTTGAAGTGAATAGTGTAGATATATTTAAAGGGAAGCTGGATAAACACATGAGGGAGAAAGGAATAGAAGGATGTAATAGGGTGATATGAAGAGGGTGGGCAGAGGTTTATGTGGACTAGTTGGGCTGATGGCCTGTTTCTGTGTTGTACATTCTGTGTAGTCCCAGATGTTGAAGTTAAACAGTACGGTAGATCTCATCGAGCCCACCGGGACACTCCAGATTTCGACACTTGGTTATTATCGACTATTATGCACTTTAAATTGAATGAAGGTTACTGGCAGGGCAGTGCTCTTTAATCTGCAGCAAGGAGAATGAAAAGAATATACCCTTTTGTGCTGTTGGTATCCTTAATGTAGCTATATCTGATGTTCTGCTTGGCTAGTTTTCCTGAAATTATTTTTCTCTGACAAATGTAGACAGACGGATGGCATTAAAAAAAAAGCCTTTTAGTGACGCGGAGGAGTTTAGTTTTTTTTAAAGAGGTTGAAGGACAGCTGGTGGCGTGGCCAAATCACACGTGTTGTCCCATCAAATTAGCTGCTAGCGTAGCTCGGTGTGTGGAGCTGGGACTCTCCGTTCCCCGGATAATCATGTGATCTGAGTTTAACCCACACTTCCTTTTTACACCCCTCTCTCCCATGGGTCCTGGAGGAGGCTCCATTGTAATTCTCCAGTGGCCCTCAATCCTTGGTGCATTGAATCACTTTGTTAGTATCTGCCTCCCTTTTCCCTGCTAAATGCGATCAACAATATTGACTTTGAAAGCGTTGGTATTGTTTGGCAGCCATTGAAGGTTTTGTCCAATACTCATGTATATGTGGGATCCACTGCCAATGTCTCAAACTCTTGGTGGGTCAAGTTACTGAGGGCAGCTGGACCTTGACTTCAATGAAAGTCCTTTTAGGATAAAGCCAATAGGTGGATGGGCAGTGGAGGCCACATGATGTGAGTATGAAGGAATTGGTAATTCATCTCCTTTAAAGAGGGGAGGGTGCACTATGGAATTATCCCAAAATACTGGGTTCTAATTGCCCTGCTGCCGGTGTCTCTGTTCTCCCAGGCGCAGTTTGAGATTGGTCGTTTTGTATCAAAGCTTCATTATGTTGGATATAGGGTGTCTGGCGCACGAGCTGCTTTTCTGTTCAATTTGGATCCTGTTGCCAGGTTTGGAATGTTCTTTTTACAATCAGTGAGTTTGTCTATTCTAGTATCGCTCACAAACCAATCTTGGTGTCTTTTAGTGGTGTGTTGGAGAATTTCTTGGCATGTATGAATGGTAGATTTGAATTATTGTCCGTCACCTTGGACATTGTTTGTTGGTGCGACTGTCTGGTCCTGTGGTTTCTGATTGATTTGCTCTTGAAATTCCTCGAGCTTTGGTATTTGACAGGCTGGAGACCACGAGCCTTCTCTGTACCTGTCACGGCTCCAGGTCCCTTTCTCAACAAGTGCCAATAACAAGCAAATGAGCTGGTGGTCATGGGATGTGTGTATTTGTTTTTGGTCCCTGGTCCTAACTATCACATGGTCTATTAAGTCCCAGTGCTTTGATCTTGGATGTTGCCTGGATGTCCTGAAGCTTTTTTTTTGGTGGGAAAGGGTGTTAGTGAACACAAGATAGTGTTTGGCACAAGGTAGGGAAGTGTGCATTGTTGGGATTGAACTTCCCGTGCTTTCCCAACTCTGTGCAGAACTGCTTCCCCACCCTAGCATTGAAATCACTGCAGGGTGTGATCTCGGATTGTGATAGTACAGCCGTGAGAGCTACATCAAGGTTGGAATAAGAAGTTTCTTTCACTCAGTCTTCAGGGTGATAGGGGCATGCACAGGGATTGCCAATGATGATATGGGGGTTGGCAGGTGCTTTTATGTACAGTATTCACTCTAACTGCTTTAAGAGGCAACTCACTGGAATGCAGTTCCCCCTTTAAACAACCAAGTGAGCAAGCAACCCTTTCTTACAGTATCCACTTTGGTTAACCAGCTACATGTGATGTGTTCTCCTTTATTTACCCCTCCAGTGCAAACCCTTGATACTTTGGTGATGAAAGAAATATTCCTTTTGAAGTACTCTTATTCCTAACATACTTCCACTGCCTTTTGTCGTGGGCTCAGAGTCACAAAGGTTTTATAGCAGCACAGGGTAGCTGCTACGACAATGGTCAGACTGCAGCAGCTACACATAACTTTTATCAGTCTAATTGTGAAAATGGTTGGTGGCTTTTCAAAACCTCACCTATGAGGAGAAAGGGTACCCAGTGGCAGGAGGGTCGGTAACCAGAGGGACACAGATTGAAGAGAATTGGCAAAAGAACCAGAGGAGGAGATGAGTTTTTTTTACACAGCCAGTTGAGATCTGGAAGGCGCTGCCTGAAAGAGTGGTGGAAGCAGATTCGATAGGAATTTTCAAAAGGGGAACTGGAATTTTGGGAAGAACTGAATCAAAGGAGGAGATATTGGGAGAGGTAATCCAAAACTTAGTCAAAGCCTTGAATGAGGGTAGAGGAGAAAATTGCAGAGCTATGAGGAAAGACTGGGGGCTAATTGAAGAACTGGTTCACAGCCAGCACAGCTAGGATGGGCCAAATGGCCTCCTGGGCTGTATGATTCTAGAGTCTCATGTGCTTTCAGCAAAACTAACACACACTGGTTACTCCTGCCTACTCTCCTCGATATAAGGATTTGACTATTGTGAACAGGTAGCATTGCAGACCTACAGGGCCGTGAATTTGCTGTCAGATTAAAGCCAGTTTGCACAGACTCTTGTTCTGAGATGTGATTGTTTTCCCCTCTGTACTGTCCCAAAGTTCAGGCTACTGTGCTTCATGCCTCTTTAGCACTTGTGCTCCTGGCTGACATGAACACCCAAATTGCCTGGGTGTAAGAAGTGGAATAGGAATCCTGATTGATGAACGCTGACCAACTGGATAGCCTTCCTGACCTTGTTTTAAAAGGTTGTGAAGTATTTACTTGCCCTTTCCCATTCTAGTTGCTCTTGTGGCATTTTGTCTTGAGTTGGCATTGTCTAGGGAAAGGATTTAGTGGTGTTCAATGAGTATTCTGAAGGTCATTTCTGCAGGCAGAGTTGTTTCCATGATGGCAGATTTTGCCCAAAAAGCTCCAATTTTTCATAAGGTCAGGTCAGGAATGTCTTACAAAGGGGAAAGACCTTTACTAATCTGTTTGAATTGTTTGAAGACTTCAGGTTAATCATGGATGAGTGTACCCTGGTGGATGTTAAGATACTCTGGATTCTCGACCAGATTGAATATTGTAGAATTAGTGGTAATCCTCTCTGGTGGACTAAGAACCAGCTGAAAGCCGGGAGACAAAGTTAGAAGTTAGTGGTTCTGGTTCTGCTTGGAGACTGGTTAGCAGTGGTGTAACCCAGGGACCAGTGTTAAGTCGGTTGCTATTTACCATTTTCATGAAAGGCCTAAAGTAGGTGGCGTGGGAATGACCCACAAGTTGATGAACAATCCCAAATAGTGTGTGAAGTTTGGAATTGTGGAGGGTGCTTGACCACAGCAGGCAGATCTTGATGTGTTTGGCAAATGATGTTTAATTTTAAATGTTATGTATGTGGGCAGATTTAATGCTAAACCATACAGGGAAAAGTACCATCTTGTCCTTGAACAAGACCATGGTGGAGCCTTCGGTTAGAATTCAATTTTGATGGTCTTGCAGTGCAGGGTATTGGGGATTTAGAAAGGTCACAGAGTCGAGTCCTAAGATTAATTCTCAGCTGAAAATGCCATAAGTTACCCATATAGACTCTAAAGAACTGTGTATACTGCAGAGAAGAGTAGGCGTGGGTGATTTGATTGAGGTTTATATAGTGAAAGAGGACTTGATCGTTGTCATGTAGAGGCAGAACTAGGTTAGAGGTAGGAGCTCAAAACTCAGGTCTTTAAGGAATGCCATCATATTATTAACACTTCCTTTATTAGAGGAACCCACATTGCTTTAGTCTGTAGATCAAGGCAAAATACTGCGAATGCTGGAAATCTGAAACAAAAACAAAATGCTGGAAAAACTCAGCAGGTCTGACAGCATCTGTGGCGAGAAAGACAAAGAGTTAACGTTTCCAGTCCGTATAACTCTTCAGAGCTCTGAAGAAGAGTCATACGGACTCTCAACGTTAACTCTGTCTTTCTCTCCACAGATGCTGTCAGACCTGCTGAGTTTTTCCAGCATTTTTGTTTTTGCTTCAGCCTGTGTATGACTGCAGCCTTGTATCTCGAGTTGATACGTCTTGGGAAGTTAAAAGCTATTCCATTGCAAACGATACTCGTGGCGTTCAAGTAGGACCACAATGGTTTAAGCAGACCCTAACTGGGCAGTAAGTGATGTACAATGTTGCGTTTTCCATCTCCTTGAGGGAAGGGGAAGGAATGTTTTGCTTCCAGACCATGTTCCGAACTCCTGAACTACGATCATCCTGATCTTGTGACTCGCTCTTTATCCGCAGCTGGCAACCTGAGCGACAGCTTCCCTTCAATGATGTGCGCTTGCCACCTCCTGCAGATTTCAACAAAGAGATCAGTGAAGGGGATGAAGTTGAGGTAAGACACATGTAGCTATTTTTTAATTGCTAATACTCAGCGATTTATATTGTCTTTGGTAGATCTTCTGATCACCCCCTTGGCCAGCCCCTGCCTCAGCCCTCCCCGCTCCTAAAGCAGAACACCTTGCTTGTGGTGACTGCAATGATCTTGCTGGACTTAGAATGGAACTTTGATTCTCTGTAGTAATTATGGTTCTGTTAGCTCATGGCTGATCTGTATCTTAACTCCATCTACCCACCTTGGATTTGTAAGCCATTATACTCTTACCCAACAAAAATCTATCAATCCCTGTTTGAATTTTATAGTTGACCCTCTGCATTTAGCGGGAAGAGTTTTCCAGATTTCCACTCCCCTTTGTGTGAAGAAGTTCTTCCAGACATCACCCCCTGAAAGGCCTGGCTCCAATTTAAAAGTTCTTCCCCCATCCTCCTTTGCTGGACTCTTCCCCACCAGAGGAAACTGTTTCTCTCTATTGAATCTAGTGAATCCTTTAATCACCTTAAATATCTCCATTAGATCACCCCTTAATCTTCACTTGAGAGAATACTTCACTGAGTAACCCGTGCTCATAATTTAACCATTTTAGCCCTGGTATCATGCCAGTGATATCGTTCTGGTGAATCTGCACTTCAACCCCTCCAAGGCCAGTATCTCCTTCTGAAGTGCAATGCTCAGAACTGAACACAGCTACTCCAGGTGCTGCCTGACCTGAGCTTTTGTACCGCCGTAACATAATTTCCACCCCTTGCTAATCCAGTTCCCTGGAGATAAAGGCCAGTATTCCATTAGCCTCTATAATTAAGTTTTGTACCTGTTCATTAGCTTTGTTACTTCTGTAGATAGGATGTTGGAATCTCCATTTTGCTGGTAATGTCCCCTGTTAGTGACAGAGCCATAAACACAGGCATCATCCTCACTGGGGAACACTAGCATGCTCTATTGCAAGGGGATTGGAGTACAGGGATAAAGAAGTCCTGCTACAATTGTATAGGGTTTTGATGAGACCACATCTGGTGTACTGTGTACAGTTTTGGTCTCCACATTTAAGAAAGGATATCCTTGCTTTGGAGGCAGTTCAGTGAAGGTTCCTGGGAAGAGGGGAAATGTTCTATAATGGGCAGAATAAATTGGGCCTATATTCTCTGGAGTTTGGAAGAATGAGAGGTGATCTCATTGAAACCTGCAAGATTCTGAAGGGGTTTGACAGAGTGGACGCTGAGAGATTGTTTCCACTGGTCGGGGAATCTAAAACACGTCTCAGGATAAGGGGCCGATCATTTAGGACTGAGATGAGGAGAAATTACTTCACTCAAAGGGTTGTGAATCTTTGGAATTCTCTACCCCAGAGGGTTGTGGATGCTCCATCGTTGAAGACATTTAAGGCTGGGCTAGACAGATTTTTGATCTCTCAGGGAATTGAGGGATACGAGAAGTGGGCAGGAAAGTGGAGTTGTGAAACACGAGATCAGCCACGATCATATTGAATGGTGGAGCGGACTCGGCGGGCTATGTAGTCTTCTACTACTCTTGTTTCTTGTGTTCTTGCATGATGTTGCAGTGTAATACTGGCTACTTTTACATTCATTTACTGCTGCCATAGTGGCACTGCTGCCCAGGTGGCACTGCTTCCTGACATGCACACGAGGTGTGACAGATGCTGTTCTCCTTGGCCTCATCCCACATTCATTACCTGTGCATAGCAAAATTTTGCATGTCAACCTTGAGGGCTTGGTGCAAATTTACAGGCGATAACCAAAATCGAAGATATCGTTGGTGAATCAGAGAGCTGGCACAAGCGTGATGGACCAGACGGTCTCCTGTTTTATTCTAAGTTTTAATTTCTTATGTGGGGACACGTCCAATTTTAAAAATGAGACTGGGCTAAATGGATGTTCAGTGAAGCAAAATTGTACAAAATCACTGTCTGTGATCACTGTAATGTTCCAGGTATACTCCAGAGCCAACGAACATGAACCCTGTGGATGGTGGATGGCAAGGGTCCGGATGATGAAGGGAGATGTAAGTATTTGTTGTAGCTGCTTTTGTGATTAAGAGCCAGACTAAAGGGAACAATAAGGAGCTTGTAGACAAAAAAAAATCCATTAGCTATTGACACGATGTTTTTGTAAAAACAGAAGTTAGGCATATAAATGCTAAATTCCAGTAGATTACCAAAATCAAACAAATGGAGGACCCTTATTTATATCACTTATTCAGTGTTGCAAATAATTCTGGTGTGCTTTGTGGACACTTGCGGCGATGCCTGATCCAATGTGGCTGGTGACTCTCATCCAAATGAGCGTCCACTTCCTGCCCATCATATCGGAGGCTTCAGCGTTTGTATAGAGTCTAAGGTGAAATTTATCTGGTCACCACCAAGTGTTGTCTTTTTTATTTCTACTCTATCCATCCTAAATATTTTATCATCAAGAATGTTTAGCTCCAAATTCTGTCCTTGTCTAATCCATTTCTCTGTTGGTTTTATTAAATGATCCCCCACCCCCCGCAAAGGAGTTGGTACCTCTAACTGGTTCATTTTATTTGCCACCACCACACCAGGAGCAATCAAGGCAACACTGTTTTGGCTAAATTCAATGGAAAGGTACCGACGTAGCCCTATTTCTTAATTGTTCAGGCCCTCAGAGGTACTTAAATGATTAAATCTATGTATTTCAGTCCTTGTAATACAGGAATGGTGTATTTTGGTTTGTAATTTTAATTCCACATTGTCCTTCCTTTAATGTCCCGTCCACCATTCCCTATTACCTGTTGAATTTGTCTGTTTTTGTTACATATATGATTGTTACGTTTGCATGTTTTTAATCTGATTATTTTATATAAATGTTTTTGATACAAGCCACACTGCAACCCAGCCTTTGGGCTGCGAACGGGTTTCTTGAATATGATATCATTCTTAAAAAAACCATTAAGAGTGTACTTCATACAGGCCAGTTCTCTCTAGAACTGACCCCAGTGTTTCCAGAAATCTGAACTCCCGTTCCAAGTCATTCCCATATGCTGAATCATCGGGGCATTCTTGTCATTCTGATGCAGGACTACCCTCTGTCTTGCTTGACATGGACATTTGGAGTGAATAATCCTACCTGCCTATTCTGTGCTCTTCTACCTCATGAATGAGAGATGCATTTAAGGGGAGGTTAGATAAGTACATGTGGGAGAATGGAATAGGTTGCAAAGATTGGACTTGGATGAAGTAGGGCGGGAATTGGTTCGTGTGGCATAAAAACACCTGTATAAACCAGTTAGTTTCTGCACTGTACCTTCTATGCAAGTCCTAGTATTCCCAAGTAATTGCAATTACAAAGCTTGGGATGGATGGCAAATCCTCTGTCTGCAAAGTAATGTCTTTAAGGGGTTTCCAAAACCATAACCTCTTGGTTTTGTCTGTTCTATTCCGGAAAGCCAGTCGGTGAAGGATGGATACCGCCAACCTTTGCTTAGTCTTACATTTATTTACAAGGTGAAACATTACAGGCATATACCTCCTAACCCAACCACACCATGGTGTCAGTTAAGTGCCTCTTTATATCCACTCAAGTGAAACTTCAATTGAAGCCTTCTACTTGTGTATCATTTGTGTTTGATTATGTACAATTAACATGGTCATTGTGTTTAATACAGACTAACTGGGAGGAGAGAGATGGGGAGAGAATGTATGTATCCAAAACCTTGAATTTGTGTAGTGCTTTTAATGTAGAGAAGCCATCATCTCCAGGCTGCATTATGTGTTTTGCTATCTGGCGTGGGCAGTTTGGAGGATTGCTTAAACACTGGGTGTTCAGAGTAGGGATGATGTGAGATAACCTTACGTCCTAGATTGTAAAGCGAGTCTGAGTAAGGATTGCTGTTTTTACTGTTTCAGTTTTACGTGATAGAATATGCTGCCTGCGATGCCACATATAATGAGATTGTCACTATGGAGAGGCTTCGTCCTGTCAATCCCAACAAGACTGCCACCAAGACCATGTTCCACAAACACGCCATCCCAGTGCCAGAGGACCTCAAAGAAGCGTGAGTCTTGTTTGAAGTCTTTGCTCCCAAGCCAGACAATCCTAATTATTTACCGCTTTTGAAATATCCATCAGGTTCCAATAATTTCTGCAAGACACCAGACTAATATGTGATATTCAGATGCCAAAAACAAGTGACATCTGACTGCACAGGACAATGGGCCTGAAGCTTGCTTTCTATGATTTTAATCTATGGAACCAGAACGTTACCAAACAGTGCTATGTCAGTGGGGTGGGATAGGATTGTTATCCTTTTTTATGTATGTAGTCTTTAGCTTAGCTGGTTAATTGTGTTTTGGGTTGGGGACCTATGTGGTGATGTTTGCCTTTGGATTGGGCGAGCGGTAGGCGATATGCATTGTTCCTGAGCCCATCAGATGAAGCATAGGAACTCCATGACCCTTAATCTCCTTACCCAACAAAAATCCATCAATCTCAGGTTTGAAATTTCCAATTGACTCTAGCCTCAACAGTTTTTTGGGCGAGTGTGTTCCAATCTCCTTTACATGCATCACCCCTGAACGGCCTGGCTCTAATTTTAAGGTTATGCCCCTTTGTCCTGGGCTCTCCCCACCCTTAAACGCATCGATTTGCCTCGCCCCTTAATCTTCCATACTTGAGGAAATACCAGCCTAGTCAGTGCAATCTGTCCCCAGCTTAACCCTTTTAGTCCCAGTATCATTCTGGTGAGCCTGCACTGCACCCCCTCCTTCCTGGGTTGTGGTGCCCAGAACTGAACGCAGTTACCCCCGACAGAGTCTGACCAATGCTCTATACAACTGAAGCATCACTTCCTCCCCTTTGTATTTCAGTCTGCCCCCACCCCCCACATTGAGACAAAGGCTGACATTCCATTAGCCTTTTGGATTTATTTTTGAACATGTCCACTGGCTTTCAGTGGTTTGTGTGTTTGGATACCTAAATCCCTTTGCCCCTCCACAGCTCCTGATGTCTCGCCAATATGTTTCTCTCAGATCCAAAGTGTATGACCTCTCATTTCTCCATGTTGAACTCCATCCGGCACACTTGTGTCCTACTCGCTTAACCTGTGTTCTGTGCTACATTTTGAATTGCATACGGGTGTGGTGATGTATGGGAATTACTTGTCGGGAAATGAATCGTTTGCTTGCCCTCTGGGCCGTTGTGTCACATTCCCTGATGCCATGGTGCAGTTTTCAGCTTCATGCTACTCCCACCGGCCTGTGATATGATGTAGGCACGGCTCAGTGGGAAGGGTTCTCTCCTCTGAGTTAGAAGGTTGTGGGTTCAATCCCTGCTCCATAAGACATAGGAGCAGAAATTAGGCCATTCGGCCCATCGAGTCTGCTCCGCCATTCAATCATGGCTGATAAGTTTCTCAACCCCATTCTTCTGCCTTCTCCCCGTAACCTTTGATCCCCTTACCAATCAAGAACCTATCTATCGTGGTTTTAAATACACTCAATGACCTGGCCTCCACAGCCTTCTGTGGCAATGAATTCCATAGATTCACCAGTCTGGCTAAAGATGTTTCTCCTCATCTCTGTTCTAAAAGGTCTTCCCTTTACTCTGAGGCTGTGCCCTCGGGTCCTAGTCTCTCCTACCAATGGAAACATCTTCCCCACGTCCACTCTATCCAGGCCTTTCAGTATTCTGTAAGTTTCAATCAGATTCCCCCCCCATATCCTTCTAAACTCCATCGAGTATAGACCCAGAGCCCTCAAACGTTCCTCATATGTTAAAGCCTTTCATTCCTGGGATCGTTCTCGTGAACCTCCTCTGGACCCTCTCCAGGGCCAGCACATCCTTCCTGAGATACGGGGCCCAAAATTGCTCACAATATTCTAAATGTGGTCTGACCAGAGCCTTATAAAGCCTCAGCAGCACATCCCTGCTTTTATATTCTAGTCCTCTCGAAATAAATGCCAACATTGCATTTGCCTCCAGAGTCTTGTGCATAAAATGTAGGCTGTTGCTGTCGTGCAGTACCGAGGAAGTGGTGTTTTTTTTTGATGAGATGAGAGCACTGTCTACCCCTCTTGCTAGACTGTTAAAGATCCCATGGCCACTATTTAAAAGAAGAGCAGGGGAGTTCTCCCAGTGTCCTGGCCAATAGTATCCCTGAACCAACAGGACAAAAATAGATGATCTGTTCACTATCACATTGCTGTTTGTGGGACCTTGCTGCGTGCAAATTGACTGCTGCGTTTCCGACATTACAGCAGTGACCACACTTCAAAAAGCACTTTATTGGCTATAAGGAACTTTTGGATGCCCTGCGGTTGTGAAAGATGCTGTAGGGATAGGAGTCTTTTCTTGTACATTAAGCTTATTCTTCCTTCGCTCTCTTTTCCTCACCACCCCCTCCCCCCGGCCAAAGAAACCAATAAATAATGTGCTTCCTTTCTGCAGCTGTGCAAACGAGAACGCTCACAAGGACTTCAAAAAAGCTGTTGGAGCGCACTCCATCGTATACAACAGCAGCAGCGGCGAGCTGGTCCTCCTGGTAAGAATAGCACTCATTACATTATGCACACTGCTTGGCCAGCTTCTTCATGTTGTCCATTCAGCACCTGCCTTGCTTTGAGAATTTTGAATCCTTCTTCGGCCTTGGTACTCGCTCTGGATGATGGTTTCTTTGTCCAGTGCACGTTACGCTGGGTGCTGTTTAAATGAGGGCTGCCTTGTGCTTTTTGCATCATCTTTAGAGTTTATCCAGTGAGCAGCAGAGCTGTGTAGGCCAGACTGGGCCCTAATTCGATCCCTCCTTCGTGCTGAATTAATTCCAGGGACCCTGTTTTAGGGAAAATTAGCCAATGTCCGCCCTCCTGTGCTGCAACACTTCTTGTGGTTAGGCATACGCCGAGAACAGGGACAGGCTCAGCTGTGGTGCCCCTCGCAGTTGAATAGCTTGCCATGTTGCAGGTCACAGCTGAATGAGTAACTTTTGGTGAAGTTATTCTTCCAAGCCCCCCCTGCCAACGTGACTTGGAACTATACAGCCATTCCTTCTCTGTCGCTGGGTCAAAATCCTGGAACTCCCTAACAGCACTGTAGGTACACCTACACCACAGGGACTAAGAAGGCAGCTCACCACCTTCTCGAGGGCAGTTGGGGATGAGCCACAAAAATGCTGGCCTAGCCAGCGATGCCCACGCCCCGTGAAATAATATTTTTTTAAAGTGCTTGAGGGCCACTAGTACCCTTCATACTGTTTCAATAAATGAAAATCAATCCCTTCAGGAGTGGATGGAAGAGATTATTGAAAATAACATTGCAGGTGGAAAAGTGCAAGCTAAATTCCATTTTTACCAGGTGCAAACCTCTTCTGTGACTGAGGATTTGGAATGAAGAAAGGCATTTACTTTACTAAATGATGTATCCCTCATTCTTGTCAATATTATGTTAAGGTGGAGGGTATTGATTTAAGTATCTTGAGCACATAAAGGGGGAACTCCTGGAAAACTGGGTTGTTAGGTAAAAGGCAGACCTATGTAATGCTGTATTCTGTAAATAAAGTAACTATCAAGAAAAGAGGATTTAAGGCTAGTTTCATACCTCACCATTTGGCTTGGAATCTGTTTATCAATTTTTTTGAGAGTCTTACCCATCCATTCACCAAAGACTTGTTAACTGTTGGGTTTTGGATGGCTTAGCATTGTGTGATTTGTAATGGTGCCTGTTCTGGGCCTTGTATTTGTTCCTGCAATATGGGCACAGCTGGTAAAACCAGCATTTGTTACCTACCCCTAACTGCTCTTAATTGAGCAGCTTGCTAATCTATTTCAGAGGGCAGTTAATCCACATTGTTGTGGGTCTGGAGTTGCATGTAGGGCCAGAGCAGGTTCCCTTCCCTAAAGGGTGTTAGTGAACCAGATGGGTTTTTAACAACAATCTGATAGTTTAATGGTCACCATTACAGAGGCTAAGTTTTTATTGCAGATGTATTAATTCATTAAATTTAAATTTGAATTTGTGAGCTGCCTTGATGGGATTTGAACCCCATGTGCCTTTTATAGGTACAAATGTGGAAGATAATGTAGCATGGCCTATCTTCAAATGTCTGAATGTTTATAACTTTGAAGTTTCAACGCTGGCTATACTGTTGGTTTGGCTATGGGGAGGTTTGGTGGCACGTGCATGTGTGTGTGTGTAAGAAAGACGTACAGTAATTCCTTGCGTAACATTGTAGTTGCATTCCTAAAAAGTGCAACTTTAAGGGAAACGACTTGAAGTGAAATCAGGTTTTCCCATTACATCCAATGTAGCCAGATTCTGTAGGACCTTTTTTGTCAGAAAGAAGCATTAAAACATCATACCCTGAAAGTTGAAATATTGTACATTCCTAAAATCCTGTAGTTGTAAACAAAATAACTTTTCAAATAAAATAAATTTTAAAATATAAAAGCAATACGTTTGCTTTCTACTTGCCTCCCCCGATCAACTTTGACCTCACCGGAGGGATGGAGGTAGTAAATGGGGCTGTAAGGGGGAGGATAAGGGAGGGGAGTGGCGAGCTGGAGAGACTGCTTAAAAATGGTGACAATGGGGTCAGTGCTACGTTGGCCCCAGTGTGAAACAACACTAAAGTGGAAATCCAGTGCTAAGTGCATGTACTGGCCTCATATCCGTGATGTTAAAGCAGAGTGATACTGATTGAGGCAACTTAAAAGGGGGACTAAATGTATTTGATTAAAGATGCTAAACAGACCACCCACCTCTAATGTTGTGTTACAAAGCAGCAGTGCCCTCGTTATAGATGTCCTGCCGCTCCTCTTAACCAGAGTAGGTGGTACAAAATGGAGATCAGAAATAAAGATGCTTTAAATACTCCATGGGTCAAGCAGGATCTGTGGAGAGAGAAAAATAGTTAACTTGAGGACCTTTCACCAGAAGTGGGTGTGTGGAATTTAACAGGCTTTAAACAAGCGCAGACGGTGAAAAAAAAAACTAGTGGACGTGGAGGAAAGAACAGAGGGGAATGTCTGTGCTGGGTCAAGGCTGGGGGAGCTTAAATGACAAAAGGTGTGATGGAAGCTGAGCTTTGGGCCACTCCGGTTCTTAAACCTCAAGCTTCATACCCACAAATAGAGGGACACGAATGTGCAAGAACAGAGTGTGTGTTTGACTTTTTTTTTAAATTGCAAAGGGCTTGAGAGTAATAAAAGTTCTTATATCTGTTACAGTCCATTAATGAGTCAACCGTGAAACGTGCGGGCTTGCTGAGCGACATGCATTTCCGCAGTATTCGCACCAAACTGATGCTGATGTCCAGAAACGAGGAGGCTACGAAACACCTCGAGGTGAGCAAGGCTGGCTGCACGGGTTTGAGGTTACAGACATACGCTGTACCTTGCTGCTGCTTCCATTAGCCTGAGTGGTTACGGTACCCGGATGTTGTGTCCGTCCTTGCAAAGTATACGACTGAAATTAAACATGGGCTAGTGCAAAAAAAAACTATTGTTGGGAAAGTACAAGAACAGCTTGCATTTACGTGGTGCATTTGACATATCCTCAATGTTTTATCCTGGCCTTACCAGACAGTGCTTGACACCAAACTGTATAAGGGAATATTGGGACACGTGACCAAAAATGTGTCCGAAGAGGTAGGTTTTAAGAAGTGACTTAGAGAAGTGGAGAGGTTTAGGGTAGGAATTCCAGAGCTTAGGACCCAGTCACCTGAAGTTATGGCCATCAATGGTGAAGCGATTAAAATTGGGGATGCACAAAAGGACAGAATTGGGGGAGCGGAGATGTTGTAGCGTTGGAAAAGGTTAGAGGTACGATGGGGTAATGCCATGGAAGGAGTGAGAATTTGAAAATCCAGGCAGTGTAAGTCAGCAAGGGTGGGTGATGGGTGAACGGGACTTGGTGTGTTAGGATACAGCAACAGGATTTCGGGTGAGCCCAAGTCTTAACTAATGTACTTCAGGGAAGGGAAATGGTATGTGACCTCCATCCCCCACTACATTGTTCACTCTTGACATTGAATACTAGCTTTGCCAGTGTAGCCCACACCCCAAGAATAAATATATTTATTTTAAAATCCCTGTAAGTTGTAGCAACAATTTAGGGCTGAGTCCCTGCCTAATTGAAGAGAATCTGAACCGTTCACACTGGATCCTCACAGCTATCAAATAGAAAGTTTCACCCCAACAGTCAGGACTGGATTCCCCCCTTGGTTCTAAAGGTGAAAAGTACCAACTTGTTGCTCCATTTATAGGCAGTCTGCAGAATTTGTGTTCCCATTGTCCCCTTGACGGACTGCGAGGTGAGACATAAGTGTTTCAGGTAAAGGTGAACTGTGTATGATAAACAGTGCAGCAATCCATGGTAAAGGATCCATCAATGCCTTTTTCAGGAATGAATGACACCCTATCAGCCAGTCAGTCTTTAGTTCAGACTTATTGTGGCTAAATGTAGTGTGAGGGTAATGACCCAAGTTTATCTTAATGTTGGTTCTGTCAATGTGCAGCTTAGAGGTGCAGTTGGGGGGAAAAACCCATATAAAGTCTGAATCCCTGCTCCCATTAATTCCCGAGCGTCTAAAGCCACTGGTACTAAAAGCTCCCAATGTTCTGATTAAGGCTTTAACATCCAATCAGACAACATACTGATATTTAAAAAAAAAAAGGCCCTTTTCCTGACTTACCAGGCTCAAAATTCAAGCAGGGCGTACTCATGCATGCACACAGGTCTCAAGTTGCCTGGGCTCCAAGTGTTTGTTTGCCAGGATTCGAGGGCTGTTTATGGGGCTCTGGAATGTAGTTTGGGTAAGCGTGGGATCACCCACATATTTAGAGATGCAACTTGCGGGCAGAGGAAGCAGCAGAAGGAGAAAGACCAAAGAGAAACGTTGATATATCGAAGTTGAGGCTGATGCGTTTCGGTTTGCTGTCTTTGAGCTCTGAATTCAAACAGCGTGGTGTAGCACAGGAGCAATCAGCTGATTGAAGTTTTTTTCCTCTCCCTCTCTTTCACCCCCGCCTCTGATGAACCCCACAGACCACCAAGCAGCTGGCGGCTGCATTTCAAGAGGAGTTCAGTGTCCGTGAGGATTTGATGGGTCTTGCAATTGGAACACACGGCGCCAACATTCAGCAGGCCAGAAAGGTTCCTGGGGTGACGGCAATTGAACTGGACGAGGTCACATGCACATTCCGGATATATGGAGAGGTGAGGGGCAGGAAGGCTGTATTCATTATAAAGTGGCTGCTGTCACAGGGTATTCACTTTACTTGGTTAATCGGAGCAAAGTCAGCCACAATTCATGATTTTTCTAGCTATGGTTTTTCTTAAAACAAACATTACAACACACTTTACAGAGAGATTCTCACGTTGTTATTAGAAGTATAGATTGTTTATGGAATCATACAACGATTACAGTACAGAAGGAGGCCATTCAGCCCACCAGGCCTGTGCCAGCTCTTTGATAAAGCTGTCCAGTTAATCCACCCCCTCCCCTTTTCCCCATAACCCTGTAAATATTTTCCCTTCAAATATTTATCCAATTCTGTTCTGGAAGTTGATGCACAATCAGATTCCATTATCCTTTCAGGCAGCGCTTTCTTTTCCGTGGTTTGAATAAATCTAGAATAAAAAGCCTCCAGTAACAGTGACCATGAAGCTACCAGATTGTTGTAAAGACCCATCTGGTTCGCTAATACCCTCTAGAGAAAGAAATCTGCTGTCCTTACCTGGTCTGGTCCACATGTGACTCCAGACCCACAGCAATGTGGTTGACTCTTAACTGCCCTCTGAAATGGCCTAGCAAACTCGTTGTGTTTATATTTTTAAAAAAGTTTCTTGTCTGCTCTAGTCTTTTGTTTTAACCAATCGCTTTAAATCTGCCTCCTCTGGTTACTGACCCTCCTGCCGCTGGTGCAAGTTATCCTTACCCTATCAATACCCTTCCTGATTTTGAACACCTCTATTAAATCTCCTGTTAACCTTCCTTGCTTTAAGGGGAAGCCCCCAGCTTCTCCAGTCTGCCTACATCACTGAAGTTCCTCATCCCTGGAACCATTCTAGTAAATCTCTTCTGCCCCCTCTCAAAGGCCATGACTTCCTTCTGAAGCCTGATGTTCTAAACTGAATGCAGTGCTCCAGCTGAGGCCTAACCAGTGTTTTATAAACTGCTTTGGTTGAGTGGTGAATAATCCATTGACATCCTCCATGGTGTTCCGCCTCACTGTCTCCTCGAACAGCTGGTTTTACACCTGTCTTACTAGTGTAAAAACAAACTTCCAGTAATTTCCCAAACACGCTTTCTTTTCCGTGGTTTGAATAAATCTAGAATAAAAATCTAGCCTCCAGTAACGGTGACCATGAAGCTACCAGATTGTTGTAAAGACCCATCTGGTTCGCTAATACCCTCTAGAGAAAAAAATCTGCTGTCCTTACCTGGTCTGGTCCACATGTGACTCCAGACCCACAACAATGTGGTTGACTCTTAACTGCCTTCTGAAATGGCCTAGCAAACTACTCCGTGGTATCAGACCACTACAACAAAGTATAATAAAACCCAACAGACCACTGAACGTCAGACTCTGACACAGCAAAGGCACACCCAGCTGCAGAGTCCTCCTTGTCAACATCTAGGGACTTTTGCCAAAATTGGGGTGATGTATCCCACAAACTAATCAAGCAACATAGTCCTACTCTCAGAATCATACCTTATAGCCAATGTCCCAGACTCCTCATGAAGTCTCATGTATCAGGTCAAACATGGGTAAAGAAACCTCCTGCCCTCCCTTAGCTGATGCACCAATACTTCTCCATGTTGAACGACACTTGGAGGAAGTGGCCGGAAGCTTCAATGTCCATCACCGAGTGGCTCAGTAACACCATTAAAACTAGGACATAGCTCCCAGACTGGGCTTGCAGAAGGTGGTGAGGGGACCAACACAAGGGAAAAATCCACTTGGCCTCTTCCTAATCAGTCTACCTGTAGCAACAATATCTGTCCATGGCTGTATTGGTAGGAGTGACCACCACGCAGTCCTTGTGGAGATAAAGTCCTCTATTCACACTGAGGACACCTTCCATTGAATTATGTGGCACTATCGCTGTGCTCAATGCAATAGATAATGGCAGATTTAAATGAGAAAATATGGGAGGAGGCTGAAGTGGAACATAAATACCATCATGGACTGGCTGGGCCGAATGGCCTGTTGTGCCGTTTTGTCTATGTAATCCGATGTGAGGTTCAGAACCAATCTAGTGGCTTGAAACTGGGCATCCATTTAGCACAAATCTGAAACCTTATGACCTGGTATCTCTCTCACTGCCATCATTATCAAGCCAGTTGACCAACCTATGTTCAATGAGCAGTGTAGGAGAGCATGATGGAGCAGCACCAGGCATACCTAAAAATGAGATGCCAACCTGGTGAAGCTGCAACTCAGGACTACATGCACGCTAAAGAGTGAAGCAGCATACTTTAGACAGAGCTAAATGATCTCGCAACCAGTGAATCAGATTCAAAGCCCTGCAGTTCTGCCACATCCTGTTGTGAATGGTGGTGGACAATTAAGCTAAGGATAGGAAGAGGCTGAATGAACATCCCCCATCCTCGATGTTGGTGAAGCCAAGCACATGAATGCAACAGACCAGAATGAAGCGTCTGCAGCCATTTTCAGCCAGAAATGCGAGTGGATGTTCCATCTCTGCTCCCTTAGGAAGTCCTCACTTTCGGAGCAGCCAGTCTTCAGCAAATTCAAATCATTCTGCATGTGACATCAAATGCCTGAGCGCACTGGATATGGCAAAGGTGATGGGTCCCAACAACATTCTGGCTAAGTGCTTGAAAACTTATGATCCAGAACTAGCCATGGCTCTTGTCAAGCTGTTCCAGTTCAGCTACAACACTGGCATCTACCCAGCAATGTGGAAAATTGCCACGGTGTGTCCTGCCCACAATAAGCAGAACAAATCCAATCTGGCCAGTAAGTGCTCCATCGTCTAACTCTCAATCGTTAATAAATTGATGGAAGGCCTGGCTGAGACAGCTGGGATCATGTCAGCTTATAGTGTTGCAGTGAAAGTAATTTATTTAATAACGAGACTGTCTCTCTTTTTTTTTCCCCTCCCCAGACACCAGAAGCTGTAAAACAGGCTCGAGGTTACCTGGAATTCTCCGAGAACTCAGTTCAAGTGCCGCGCAGCCTGGTTGGTGAGTGTTGTCCTGGTCCTTGGTCACAGGTTCCATCACAATTAAGAACATCTTTTAAAGCAGCCAACTTATGACTCTGTCTTTTGTCATTGAGCTGCATAGACACGTGGGTAACTGGTTTATTGAAGGATCATCATGGTGGCAGGTGCCAAATTGTGGTGGTGATGCAAATTAAACAAGTAATTATAATTCCTAACAGTGAAAACAGTCATTTAAAAAGTATAAATTAATTTAAGGATTGTGCAATTATGATCATTTCAGCGCATACACAGCCAGGCAGGGAAGGACCAGAGTTATACCTACCACCTAATTTCTGTTTCTGTTTTCCGTGCTGTAGAAACTCGTGCTCGTTTTTGCAAAATGGTTCCCTGCAGGTAGAGTGCCTCACTGCAACATGGAAACAGGAAGAGGCCATTTAGCTTGTTCCACCATTCAGTTAGATCATTGATTTGTCTCTCAGCTCCATCTATTCTCCTTGGTTCTGTAACCCTTAATCCCCTTCCCTTACTGTCAAAAATCTATCAATCTCCATTTTGAAACTTCTAATTGACTCCCAGCCTCAACAGCTTTTTGGGAGCTAATTCTATTATTTACATGCCTGTCCACTAGCTTTGTGATTTCGGTGCTTGGGGGACTCCCAAATCCCTCTGCTCCCAAACTGTTCTGAGCTTCTGGAGTTAGAAAATAGGTTGTTCACTCTTAGCTGCAAAGTGGACACATACTTCCTCACATTGAGCTAACTCAATCTACCAGTTTTGTCCACTGACTTGATCAGTGTACCTTTCTATTGTTGTACTAACACTTAATGCAATTGTCCTAAATGTAGCTACAAGGGGCAGCTGGGGGTTTGACAGGTGTTGAACAACATCAGTTAGGATAATGCTCCTTATCTGTAGTAAAACAATGACCCCGTTCACTGAGTCAGCTGGACACAGGCCCTCTGGGTTTGTGCTGAAAGACGGCAAAGAGCCCTTCAACTTGTACTGTCGGCCAGTAGAAGATTCTCAATATCGGGTTTTTTTTTAACAAAAGTAATTGTTTAAAAGGTTGAGGTTTTTCCTAAAGAATAATCTGCGGGTAGCTAATGCTGTTCATGTGTCTCTGTTTGTAACGCAGGCAAAGTGATTGGCAAGAACGGGAAAGTAATTCAAGAGATTGTGGACAAGTCTGGTGTGGTGAGAGTTCGGATTGAAGGAGACAATGATAAGAGGCTGCCCAGGGAGGAGGTGGGTGCTTCTGAATGAAATCCCACTTGGGTACTAATGGGAAGGTTACTGTGTTTGAATATCACCTCTGCTTTGGATAATAAAGTAACCTTAGTCACAAGCTTTTTGCTGAGGGTCCAGTTCCCAGTCGGTGACTTGCTTAGTGCTCCCTCTCAATGATGCTGCACCTTAGGGTTATAGACTTTCTTCACTGGGCACAGAATGCAGTGGGCACAAAGCTGCGAGGCAAAGTAACCCCGGGTTAACAAAGCTGGTGTAACTGCATTGTGGGGAGCAAGACAATTCGCGTTATTTGGTGGTGCCCCAAAGGATCAACACTCCAGAAGTTCAGGCATCGTCCGAATCCGGTCTGACACTTTGCAGCCTTGACCTCCCGAGAATGCCCAGTGCTCCCAATGTGGGCATACTGTTGGGAACTACTTCTCCCAAGCCACATTCCACTGAGATGGCAGCAAGGTGACTATTGTGTAAAGGCCTCATGGACTGAGACGATATGAAAACCCATCCAGTCCTAGAATGCTATATTTCCTGAGCCAGCTGCTTTTTGGAATGTGGTCACTGCCTGCTGCTGGTCAGCATATCGGCAACCAAGCCCAATCTTTCCCCTGACCATCCTTTGGAGGTTACCTAGCAGTCAGGAAACACTAGACAAATGGAGGCAGTGGACCATCGGCTTTACAGTTCTGTCCCTCTCTATCCTGCAGGGCATGGTTCCTTTCACATTCGTTGGCACCAAGGAGAATCTCGTCAATGCTCAAGTGCTGCTGGAGTATCACCTGTCCTACCTGACGGTAACTGTTAGACAATTTGACAAATTGTTGCCTCTGCTGCTCGGGCCCTGTTGGACACAGTTTGGAAATGTGGAGGGAGACTCTGTGGCCCAGGGTTTTCCCTCTTGAGATGAAACTACTGTTTATTTCCTTTGTGTAAAATATATAATACCTCTATTGAAGAGTCTATGTGTTCTATCTTTATAGAATGTGCAGTATTATGCCCCTTATATAAGGAGCATCATAAACTGGGATTGTTCTTCTCTGAGAAGCTGAAAGGGAGATTCAGTAGACACGTTAGAAATTGATAGAGTAAGTGAGGAGAAACTGTTTCCACTACAGGCGGATCGATAACCAGAGGGACACAGATTTAAGGTGATTGGCAAAAGAACGAGAGGGCGGATGAGTTTATTTCACACAGCAAGTTGTGGTCTGGAATGCACTGCCTGAAGGGCAGTGGAAGCAGATTCAGTTGTGACCATCGAAAAGAAATCTGATAAGTACTTGAAGGGGAAAAATTTTCAGGACTATGGGGAAAGAGCAGAGGGAGTGGGATTAATTGATTCAAAAGAGCTGTCGTAGGCACGCTGTGCTGATTGACCGCCTGTTGTATGTTGCTATATAAAGTATAATTGTATCTAGTATGCATATTCTTCATACTGGAGGGGGAACATACAAGCTGTGAAGTGATACTGTTGAGCAGTGGGTGCCTAACAGTGAGTCACATACATGGCTCAAAACAAGGCCACAGTGAGCTTAAGCAGTGTGTACTCTTTAACACATCCAGTGTGCAAGTCCCTGCACTTGAAGCTCCAAATGTGCCGTTTGATTTTGCCTTGGTGGGGAGGAGGTGGTCATAGTGAACTAATTTAGAACTCTGCATCCTTCCACCCTCCCTGTGTGGGGTTTTTTTTGGACATTTGTTAATTAAATTACCAGTATTTGCTTACCTCCAGGAATGGATTCCTCCTTGCTCATCACTTGTGCATCTAAATACAGCTCTATGTCGTGACTTCTGGCAGTGCTCCCAGGGGAGGTAAAGCCTGTGATTTGGTGTTAGCCCCTGGGGGAGGGCGAGCTGCATTGTGTGGCCCTGTTGAGATGCCTTACCTCCCGGCTCAGCTTCACTGAGCTGCAGGCATCTAGCCTCCTGTTGCTGCCTGTAATGCTGTAAGATTTATTCTTTTTTTGATTTTCAGCTGCTGTTGTAGGTCAGAAATTCCTGATGGTTCACACTCCTCATAACCTCCCCCCCCCACCTCCCAAGTAGATTCCGTGTTTATTTGATCTCCCTCACTTGAAAGCTTTCTTTCACTGCTTTTTGAGTCTTGGCTTTGGTCAGTAGCCAGATGTACTGCACTGTCTGGTACAGGGCAACATATGATTAGCTGATCTCAACGAGGGCAGTGGTGGGCCTCTAGACTGGGGCGGGTGGAGTCAGTGGCAGGGTGGTTGGTGGGGAGGGTGGGAAGAGGAGGGAGAGAGAGAGGAGAGAAATCTGCCAGAATTCCTACTGCTGATGATTAGTGACCCTTCCCACCTTCTGTTGGAAAATGTCTTTGTGGATTCTCAGCAGGATCAGATTGGGCTGTTGTCTCCACGGTTAAACAGCCCCATGCCTGGTGGATGTGTCAGGGGGAGGTACCCGCTTGCTGCTAGTGACGTGGAGCCATTCACATTGAGAAGAGAAGTCATGTGTTCAGTGCACTTCAAACTTCAATCAGAAGTTGTAAGATTCTCTGCCTTCCGCCACCCTGATTCTGTCTCCCTCAGAATTGCAATGGTTTTGTCAGAATCAGTGTTAACTGTTTCAGAATAAACGTAAGTCTCTCTATTTCTCTCAAACCTCCTCCTGACACCATCAAAAAAAAAAGGAAGAGAACAAATAAAACCAGATTCCCACCTATTCCATGAAATAATCCTGACCGTATGAACATGAGCAATAAATCCCTCAGGATAGCAAAGTGAGTCGCTCCCATTGTAACCTTGGAGTGGTGCTGGGCCACCCATGTACAATGCTGCACATCCTTGTGTGAATCCACACCGGTGTATTCTTTTTAAACTGCAGCAGCTGTCTCGCTGTTTAATATCAGCATGTGAATTCTGAAAGCGTAATTTTACACAGCACTCTTTGCCATCAATGGGAACAGTAATTGTGCCCCCAGCAGGCTGTGCAGTTAAACAGCAGCCTCGTGTCAACCCGATTGCAACTTGTTTTTCACCCGTGCATCTGAAGCATGTCCGAGTGTGTTTTACAGTAGCAATGATCAATGTACTGTGAACCTTTTATAGCTTAACACATCGACGCACTTCAGAGGACTTGTTCCAAATCTCAGGATGTCACAAGGCCACTGAATGGCCACTGAATAAGGCTGAGTGCAGTCCCAATCACTGTAAACCTCATGTAGCGGTGACCATTTTGACCCTGAGTTTGCTGCTGCTCAGTCGTTCCTCAGGCGAAATGACCAAACCTTTTGAATGATTTTTGATGGAAAGGCTGCTCGCTTTTTCTGCTCATTTGGGTTTGGGAAGAACTGTTTTGAAGCATTGAGTGAGGATGGTTCCTCTTCCAGTGCCAATCTGCAAGAGAATTTCTGCCCACATGTTGCACTGAATTGGAGGTATCCCTCAGTTTGAGAAGCGGGGGAGGGAGAAGGGAAGAATGGGTATCGTCACACTGAGCGTGGTGTCGAGGAGGGGGTTGGAGAAGGTGGGAGTGGAGAATGTTAGCTAAAGTCCCACTCCAGATCATTACCTTTTGACCGTGTTAGCCATGACTCAGTGGGTGGCACTGAGTCAGAAGGCTTTGAGTCACTGCAGTGACTTAAACGCCATAAATCCAGGCCAGCGCTCCGAGTGCAGTACTGAGGGTGCACTGCACTGTTGAGGTGTGTCTTTCAGATGAGGTAATAAATCAAGTTCCTGTCTGACCCCTCTGGTGGACGTAAAAGATTCTGCAGCTTTATTTGGAAGAAGAGCCAAATGCCCTGGACTAATAATCAATGCTCAACCAACATCGCTTTACTTTAAAAGAAAACCAGAATGACCTGGTTATTTATTTAATTGCTGTCTGTGGGAGCTTGCTGTGCGTGAACTGACTGTCGCATTTCCCACTTTATAAAACTCTTCAAAGGTACTCATTTGCAGTAAAAACACTTTGAGATTGTCCTGAAGTTGTGAACGGCATTATCAAAATGCAATTTAATTTTGACCACTACTGACGAGGGGCAGAAGCAGAGTGGAATTTGAGGCAGTATCATGGCTACGTTTTCTTACAACGGAAGAATGGTTAGTTGGGCACAGAAGTGAAAGGCAGTCAGTGACATGGGACTGCATGCCAATGAGCAAGCTTCTCCTTCAGAGGGTAGAAATAGTGGGATGAGGGTGCTAAAGGTTCCCATTGCTCGTTTAATTTGTTCACGTTTGTTGTACGACTGGAAAACCAGTTGCGGACTCACTTTTTCTCCCTCCTTACCTGCAGGAGGTAGAGCAGCTGCGATTGGAGAGACTACAGATAGATGAACAGCTCCGACAGATCGGCATGGGATACCGCCCGCTGTCCAACCGCGCAGACAAGGAGCGTGGCTACATGACCGATGACAGCACTGCCTCCTCCATGCACAGCTCACGATCCTATAGCGGCCGAGGTCGAGGGAGGCGAGGTACCTGCCTTTAACTTCGTGGTGCTGTGACACAGCAGATTGTTGGTCTTTTATCTTTACTGTGCAGCTTCGGTTTTATCTTTTTTAGAAAGAAAACGCCAATTTATAAGCAGCAGGTACTGTTATTATCATCTGATTATCACCAAAACTCCTGATTTTCATTGCCCCCAGCACTAGTGGCCATGTCTCCAGCTGCCTAGGCCCCAAGCTCTGGAATTCCCTCCCTAAATTTCTCTGCTTCTCTACATTCCACTCTTCCTTTATAGTTTGCCTTTTTGCCCAGGTATTTCCTTTTATGGATGACAAATTTCCATCTAACCTTCCTACAAAATGCCTTGGGGGTGTTTTGCCACATCCAAGGCACTATGCAAATGCAAGTTGTTGCCATCACTGAATCCATTGCAATTCATAGTGTGTCTTGTTTCATTTCCCCATCTCCTCCCTCCGCAGAGGTGTTTCTCTGCTGGACTCTGGTTCCCTCCTGCCCGTTGCTGCCTCAGCCCCACCTGCTCGTTCTTCATCCAGAACCCTGGCCGGTGAGCGTCGGCAGCGCAGCGGCACTCCCTCAGTGCTGCACTCTGGGTGTCAGCCTAGATTACGTGTTCAACTCCCTGGGTGGGGCTTTAACTCGCAGCCAATCAGCTGAACTGCACTGACGTGTGTGGGGGGAAAATGAGAGAAATAAATGAGGTTAGGTCTTTCACTTAATTCCTTAAGGCTAGGAGTGTACCTTCAAATCAGACAACTGGGATCTAGCTGTGCAGACTCTCCAGTGGCCTGTTTAGATGGCTCGTGTACAAAAGCCCCTCACCATTTCTGTTCACACTTGCCTGATTTGAATACAGGCGTGGCGGAGGTAGATACATCGTCAGAATCTGGTCTCGACCTGATACTTGTTGAAGTGTGCACTCTCCTTAATCTCCGAACTTTACTTGCTGCAGACAACAACTCCGATTTCTCCAATGCCTCCGAGACTGAATCGGAACGCAGGGATGAGCTGAGCGATTGGTCAGTGGGTCAGGCCGACGAGGAGCGGGATCGCAGGCAGGGGTCCGACACTAACCGGAGGAGGCCAGTGGGAGGCCGTGGCCGAGGGGGTCCTCCGTCTGGGAGAGGCCGTGGCGGAGGTCGAGGTGGGAGTTCGTCAATCAGTGCAGGTAAGTTGGGCTGTTAATTGTTTTTAAAACTGCCTGTCGAACACACCATCCTGTTCTCTTGACCACTTGTCCATCCTTGGCCTGCTACAATGTTCCAGTGAAGCCCAACACAAACTGGAGGAACAACACACCTTCTGATTAGGCACTTTACGGCCGTCCAGACTTAAGTTCAACAACTTCAGACCATGAACACTCTCCTTTTTTAACCCAATTTTTTAATCTCTTTATTTTTAAATCATTTTTATACTTTTTCCCTGACCTGCACCCCCATAGGGTTATCTGTCACTTGTTTCTGTGTTGCCCTTTCACCGATCTTTGTTCTATGAGCACATTCTGCTATCTTAACTTTATGCCACTATCAGCACCTTCTTTAGTCTTTAATACTACCCTTAACACTCCCTTTGTCTTGTATCCATATCTTTCAGTCTTTTCTGAGCTCCCACCTATCCCTGACCTATTTGGCTCCACCCCCTCTTAAACAGTACAAAATCCATCACATTTCTACTTCTCTTTAGCTTTGAAGGAGAGTCATACAGACTCTGAAATATTAACTCTCTTTCTCTCTCCAAAGATGGTGCCAGACCTGCTGAGTTTTTCCAGAACTTTGTTTTTATTTCAGATTTCTAGGATCTGCAGTATTTTGCTTTTATCTTAGTGTTGAAATGAAATGTTTGTTCCCTGCTATCAAGTGGGTGATGGTCTCCTGTGAGAAACAAAACTTCAGTTGCAAGAGCCTGTAAAATGCTCTTGAGATTTGGAACAATTTTCTACTCCCCCCACACCCCACCTCCCTCCCTCCCACCACCACCTCCACCCAAATAAGTGCTGTTGAGGCTGGGTGCCAATTGAAAATTTCAAAATTGAGATTGGTAGATTTTTGTTAGGCAGGGGAGTTAAGGGTTAACAGAGTCAAAATGGGCAGGTGGGCTGGTGATTATTTTAGATGGAGTTAAGTGATGTAATTGTATGACTGGATTTTGCCAGAGGTCTTGTTCCTATGTTCTGTTCCCCAGTACAGACCATCCTCAAGCACAGACATTGTAAGTAACTGTTTAAAGGTGTACAGTCAAATAAGATTTAAACATATGATGAACAATCACTTCTTGCAAATGAGAAGAGGTCAAATAACTTCTTAGTTCTTCCCCATAATAACCTGGGCCACTCAATTCTGTGTTTAATGAGGTCAGTTTGGATGAAGGCTTGTTTGATATCCTTTCTGAATAATAATCCCACTGTTGACTTATTTAGTGTATTTTGATATACAAAGCCACCACGGCCCTTTACAGACTGCTGAGCTCTGGGAGAGAGTGAGTATAGGAAGTGGTGATATAATACTTGGGTAGAAAAATTGGGCTTTGAGGAAGAAAGACTTGCATTTCTATAGCACCTTTCACCAACTCTGAATGAGCTGAAGTGCTTTACAGTCAAATGCTTTTTGAATTGTAGCCCCTGTTAAATTGTAGGAAACGAGGCTTCCAGTTTACACTCAGCAAGCTCCCACAAACAGCATTGTGTTAATAACCCAGATAACCGTTTTTAGTGGTTTTGGTTGAGGAATAGATAGTGGCTCAGATCTCTCGTGTTCCTCTTTGAAATAGTGGCGAGGGATTATCTAAAAGGTGCCACATCCAGCGGAGCAGCACTGCAGTTGGAGTGCCAGGCTTGATTATGTCCCCTAGTTATTGATTTAAAAAATTGTTTTTTTTGCTGTGTTTTGATGGAGGATAGGGAGAGAGGCAGAGGGAGTTGGAGAGCAGAGACTAGGCAGCTGAGCGCTAGGAGAGCGGGTGGCCCAGTCAGAAGACAAAAGGGCTGCAGAGAAAATAAGTCTGAAGCAGTTTGTTGAGGTGGGCCGAACAGACCAGCGAGGTTTTTATATTTAAATCGTTGTGTAAAGGGAGACAGTATAGCTTCATCAGGACCGACTGATGAACAAATGAAGCTTCACGTGAGCAAAATATCGACATTTCTGATGAGGTGCTGCTTGACAGCAAAACCTTGTCCTGTTTCTTCATGCGATGCACGGTATTTTTTTCTGTCTGGTAATTGTGCGTGCCCACTCTCGTGTTCCAGTGCTGAAGGACCCTGACAGCAATCCCTACAGCCTGCTGGAGAACGCGGAAACAGATCAAGCTGGTGACACTGACACCAGCGAATCGCACGCCAACACGAACCGGCGCCGCAGATCCCGCAGACGGCGCACTGACGATGATGCCACCATGATGGATGGGATTGTGGAGTCTGACAACGCGTCGATCAATGAGAACGGTGTGGGTATGTGAGGGTCTGCTTCCTGTTAAGTGCTTGGCATGATTGCTGTGCATGGTCCAAAAACTCTGCCCAGGTGCGAACCATAAAACGAGAAGGTGCAGAAGGAGGTCATTCGGCCCTTTTGAAAGGGCTATTCAGTTAGTCCTACTCTTTTTCTCCTCTCCCTGCGCCCCCCTCCCCCACCACACTCCTATAGCCCAGCAAGATTTTTCCCCTTCAGATATTTATCCAGTTCCCTTTTGAAAGTTCCTATTGAATCTGTTTCTACCATCCTTTCAGGTAGTGCCTTCCAGATCTCAGCTCGCTGCATTTAAAAAAACAGTTCTCCTCATCTCCCCCTCTGGTTCTTTTATCGATTCTCTTCAATCTGTGTCCCTCTGGTTACCGACCCTCCTGACACCGGAAACAGTTTCTCCTCATTTACCCTATCTAAACCCCTCGTGATTTTGAACGCCTCAATTAAACCTCCCCTCCTTCTCCTCTGCTCTAAGGAGAACAATCCCAGCTTCTGCAGTCTCCCCACATTAACTGAACTCTCCATCCCTGGTCCCACTCTAATTAACCTCCTCCACACCCTCCCCAGGGCTTCGACATCCTCCCAGAATTGGAGCCAATACTCCAACTGAGGCCTAACCAGTGATTTTATCAAGGTTTAGCATTAACTTCCTTAATTTTATACTCCAAGCCTTTGTTTTTAAAGCCAAAGATCCCATTTGCTTTATTGATAGCCTTCTCCTGGTTGTCTTGTCCTGTTACTTTCAAAGATTTGTATATGGAAGCCTCCAGCTCCCTCGATTCCATCACCCCCCCCCACCATTTTAAAATTGAAACGATACTGGTGTAGCATAAAGCAGTGGCAGTGAGCGGGGCATCTTTATCTCTGCTCCAGATGAGATCAACTCATCCAGACTGCCAGGAAAGTCACGTCAAAACTGGCAAAGACTAGAACTTGACCTCTGAGCCATCGAGCTTTCTCAGTACTCCCCGCAAAGTACTCGCTCTGCGGAGGGGGCCAAGGCTCGTTGGCCAGTGGCAACGCATTAAACTGACTTTGTTTCCCCACACTCGTAAGCCCCTTTCACCAAGCTCTCTGGAGCTGGATCAGATTTCGGGGCATTAAGAAGAGCAGTGTGCTAGGATTAATGTCCCTGCTGGCAAGACTGGTCATGTGCCTCCTTGGTCATTTATGGTCATGTTTCAAGCGTTCAGAACCCACGGTTCAGAAAGACCGCACATTTCACCACCTTGGGGCACCCCAACAAAGCTTTAGGGTTGACCAAAGTGTGTGTGTTTTTTTCTGAAGCGCAGTAAGTGTTGAAACTTAGCAGTTGACTTGCGCAGAGCAAGACCCCACAGACAGCAACATGACAATACCAAGATGATCTGAAACAATTTCAAGAAGCTTTGTCTTTAAGTGTTGGCCTGTTTCATGAAGTTGCTTTCTCATGTTGCCAATATGCTGGGTATGCAGCCTAAAGCTGGGATATCTGCTTTTGCGATGAGTCTTGATAAATGGCGATTTCCATAGGTTCCTTGATGCAGTTGAAGTTGAGGCTGGAACCATCTTCCTGTTAGCTGAAGACGACAGTGTGGCTGTAATTTAAAATCGTTTTTAGTAAAGAAATGAATTTTAAAGGCAGAGATTTTACTAGGGTCAATGGTGTTAACCATTGAGATCATCTTAGTCTGGAAACAAATGAAACTTGAATGTTGGATATATCGATGGCGAGAGACCTGAAACGTGAAAGGCAGCAAGAAGCCCGGGTTAAAGCCAGAGCCAGTGGCTGAATAACGTTACTGGTTTCTGTGTAATAAAATGACACGGTTTTGTGGAGCTGGCTGGCTGGGGGTGGGGATTAGACCGAATTGAGTCATTGCTTGTCTCCTTCCTTCCTTCCTTCCCACCACCACCACCCCCTCCCCGCAGACGAGGCCGAGGGGAGACCCCCACGCAGGAACAGGAGTCGCAGACGTCGTAACCGTGGTAACCGGCTGGACAGTTCCCTGAGCAGAGACAGGCAGCCAGGTGAGTTCGCCAGCTCTTTACTGACCACGCGCAGGGAGAGGGGCCTTTCGGCCCATCGTGCCTGTGCCAGCTCTTTTGAAAGGGCTGTCCAGCGATGGAAATGTTTTTTTTTCCCCCTAAAGTTTCCTCACAATTTTTGAACAGCTCCTTTTAAACCTTCCCCCTTAACCTCCACCGCCCCCAAGGAGAACAACCCCAGCTTCTCCAGTCTCTGGCGCTGGCGCGGGGAGTCAGTGAGTGACGTTCTAAGATACTTGTTACCTCAGTTACAGTGGCCGATTACATTTCCCGTGCCGAGTCACAAAGCCGACAGCGCGTCACGCAAACAGAGCAACCCGAGAAAGCCCCCGAGCCGGAACCGGAGCCGGAGGAAAAACAACTGGTAAGCCTTCTCGCTCGGGACGCCTCTCCTCCTAACCCTTTCTGCACCTTGACTGGTAACTTGTGTTATTGTGTGCTGTTGGTGGTGGTCTGCGCGCATTGCATAGCAGTGGCATTTATCGGGTTGGGTGAAGAATAAAGAGCTGGAGGAGACCATTCTGCCCATCATGCCTGCACTGGCCCTCTGGAGAAACTATCCCATTTTTTTGCCATATCCCTGCCAGGTTTTTTTCCCTTTTTTATATAGTTATCCAATGTCCTATTGAAAGTTACTGTTGAATCTGCTTCCAGGGGCAGTGCATTGCAGATCAGGACACCTCGTTGTATAGAAAGGTTGCTCCCCATCTCCTCCTTGGAGTTTTTAGTGTTCTGAGATTGTTTGAACCTTGGGTCAGGCTGGAATGAGAGGGAGGGGAACAGCTGCCTTTTAAGGAAGTGTTGTGACTTGAGTTCAGCTCCCTCTAGTGATTCATGCTTCAGCCAAGGATGCTGCTAACCTTGGCTGTGATGTCTCCTACTGTTGCAGTGTCCATTTCTTCCTGCTTACATGCATAACATTAGGAATAGGAGTAGGCCATTCAGCCCCTTGAGCCTGCTCCACCATTCAATAAGGCCATGGCTGATCTGATTGTAGTCTTAACTCCACTTTCCTGCCTGTCCCCCATAACCCTTGACTCCGTTGTCGGTTAAAATCTGTCTAACTCAGCCTTGAATATACTGACTGACCCAGCCTGCACTGCTCTCTGGGGAAGAGAATTTCAAAGATTAACAACCCTCCAGAGAGAAAGAATTCCTCATCTGTCTTCAATGGGAGACCTGAAACCATGCCCCCTAGTTCTAGATTCCCTCACGAGAGGAAACATTCTCCCAGCATTAACCCTGTCACATCCCTCAGAATCTTATGTTTCAATAAGGCCACCTCTCCTTTTACTAATCTCCATTGGTGAGGAGGTTAGGCCTGTACTCAGTGTCCTGTACAGTTGTAACAAGACACCCCCTAGTTTCATACTCCATTCCTCTTGCAGTAAAGGCCAGCATTCAATTTGTCTTCCTCATCACCTGCATATTGTGATTTACACGGATGTCCAGGTCCCTCTGCACTGCAGCGTTCTCCAGTCTCTCTCCATTTAAATTATATTCTGCTTTTCTATTCTTCCTGCCCAAGTGGACAACTTCCTAGTTTTCCCCACATTATATTCCATCTGCCCAATTTTTGCCCGCTCACCACTTGCTTTCCCAGTTATCCTTTGCATTGTGAGCAAATCTGGCTACAATATAGTCCATCATTAATATAGATTGTAAGTAGTCGAGACCCCAGGCTTGGCATTTACCTTTGGGAGACGTGTGCGAGTGCAACAGGGAAGAACTATAGGTCGGTCATGAGGGTGTTCACCTGGTGGACGTGGACCGATTCGCAGGCAGTTTCATCCCTGACGATGTTCTATTCCAGCTAATCGGGAAAGTTTCCAGGAGGGAATGGGAGGTTTCCTGGTCTCGTTTCACACTGTGTGTTAGCACTGATCCAAACTCCAGTTCACATTGAGTCTTTGAGAGCAGCCAGAAACCACCTTTGCTGTCACTGGCAGAGACCCAGAACAAGGAGCAGTTTAACCCCACCCCTAAAGTGCAGTGAGTGGGGTGGGGGAGAGGAGGAGTGGTAGTTAAGCTGTACAGTGGGAGACCCCGGAAGCATCGCGAGCCAGCGGGAAGAACGAGGCGTTCCACTGGGAAGTGAAAATGCAGTCACGGTGTGTTTGTGCTTGACCTCCCTCAGGAGCGGGCGGACCCCAGCGACGAGCCCAGTGCTGTGCCCAACGGCCCCACCAGTAGTCCAAATGGCAGCGCCACCAAGACAGCAGGCGGCTCCCAGGAGCGTGGGCAGAGCCGCGAGCAAGCCGGTCCCACCATCAAGCAGCAGGCCGTGGTGAACGGTGTTTCATAAAACGCCGCAGCCTCTACCCTTGAATCTCAGTCCCGCTTGCATCATGTTATTCAATAGTGCTTGTCAAAGCTTGCCAAAGATAGGAACCTGAATACTACGTAACTACTACTACTTACTACTACCCGACTCGACACAGCACTTGCCCTCCCCTTACCCTCAGCACCGGACAGAGGTTTGGGGGGAGGTGTTCAAACATATATCTGTGTATCTGTTTTTTGACATTTAATTAAAAAGTTCGAGGAAATAATAAAAAAAAATACACATTTAAAAAAAAAACACAAAAAAACCACATTTAAATAAAGATGTTGTGCCTTCTAAGAGTGTAAAAGAAAACTGGGATTCTGTTTTCCGACGTTTTGATGGCGGAGGTCAGTGACTGATAAATATATATATTAAAAGAGAGGTTTGGTTATAGAAGCTGAAGATGGATAGATCAGAGCGGGTCTGGTAGAGAGCGTGAAGAAAAGGTGTCGGTTACTTAAGCTGTCTGTTTTAAAAAAAAAACATAAAAATTCTGCAGAAAAAATCGCAAAATAAAACTTGAGTATGCAACCACTTCTGGTAAGGAGACACTGTATAAAACGATGCAGTCTGTATTACTTGCACTGATTAGTAAATCAAAAAAAAAGGAACAACTAATATAACTGGGGGGGAAAAGAAAAAATAAAAGCAGAATGATTCAGTCATTGCTGGTTAGAATGTAGGAAAAACACTGGAACGGCTAGAAAGAAGGGAGAGGAGCAGGAGGTGGGGGGGAATGGGTCAAAGCAAAGAGGCTCCAGAGATAGCAGAGGAAAAAGATGATTGTCAGGAAAGTTGGACAAAGCAGCTTCAATTAAAAGGTTAATTTATTTTCACTGTACAGTATTTAAAAACCGAACTCTCAAAAGCCTTGCATCACACTAACCTAAAGCCCACGTTTCTTCAGTACGAGTGTATGACACTGAGCCCGTGCAGCTGTTTTTGATACTTGTTACCTGTTGTGCTGCAGGCGATGGCTAGTGCGTGTGATCATGAGACTTCATAATGGCAAAAATAAACTCCTAACATTAATTATTCTTTTCTTTAAATTACTTCGCAACCCTATTTACAAACGCGCGAACACCACACGCACGCGGGCGCGCGCACACACACGCACAGCTCCATATTGTGACGGCAGCCACCGCAAAAAGGCCAGTGCTAGCAACGAGACTCCGGGGCCAGTTGGCGCCTCGAGCCCCCCTGGTGAGGCAATAACGGATGTGTGGGCGGCGCCAGCTTGGTTTGGAAGGGGTGAGGGGGTGGGAGAACTGGGGCTGCTGATCATAGGGCGAGAGTGTGGGGCACTGGGGTGGGGTGGGGGGCAGCCTTGTGCCCAGCGGGAGGGGGAGGAGGTGGTCTCCTTAACGGGTTGAACATTGGCTCTGTTTTTTTTGGTGCGCCGGCCAGAACAGGGGCCATTCCGGCCGCCGGGTGGTCAGCAGGAGCCTGCTACGTACAGCTGGCCGCCCGCAGTGAGAGCGGTTCAGAGGAGTGGCCGGATTCACCGCTCAGCATCTACGCGACGTGCCCAGTGTGTGTGTGACTTTCTGCCCCACGGGTGTGCGGCGTGTCTCAGTTGCTAGTTTGGCACCACGAATGAAGTAATTTTGTTTGTGTTGAAATTTTTGAAATGATTTTTTTTTGCCCACCGTGCATCTTCAACAGTTCGAAGGATATTTGAAACTGCGTTACGGTGTCAATTTGGATCTGTTTCGTACACTCTGGTTGTTTAACAGGGAAACCTAGATGGTTCTGCAAATAGTTTGGTTCCACAAATCTTATATAAAAAAAAAAGGGTTGGTTTCCTGTCTATGAACTGTCTTGTGTATGAGATCCCAAACTACAAATGTTTTTGTCCTTTTAGTTTTGTTTTTTTTTAAAAAATTGTTTCTTTTTGGTTGATGTGCAATATGTTTTCTTTGTATGCAAGTAGTTCCAAAATAAAGTTTGATCTTCCATCTTCTAAACGGCTGAGATGTTTATTTGATTCTTGTTTTAACTCTAGTACTCTCAGCTTGCTGCCTGACAGTATGACCCTCTCGCCAGGGGTGCGGGTCCCCTCTGCTAACTGCTGCTTGCATAAATATAGCGTTTTTTTTTTAAACATGGCAAAATGTCCCCCAAGGGAGCTTCTCGGGAGCGCTACCCACCGAAATTTGGCATCGAGCCATCTAAGGAGATGTTGGGGCAGGTGATCAAAAGCTTGCTCAGGTTTTCAGTGGTGTCTTTAGAGGAGGAGACCAGGTAGAGGGGCTCAGCGAGGGCCTGTGGAGCTAAAGGCATAGCCGCCATTCGTGGAGCAATGGAAATTGGGGGATGCACATGAGGCCAGAATTGGAGGAGCTCATCAATTTCAGAGGGTCGTAGGCTGGAGGAGGCTAGAGGGATGGGAAGAAGTGACTTTTTCGGATGAATTTGTGTCGAGTTATTCGACACCTAGCGAGATGTAGGTTTTGGGATCCTCCCCCTGCCAGGCCCATATTGCAGCTGTAGGCTCAGCTGCCATTGTCTGCTTTGAATTATTTTAGATTCTGAGCTCCGTTAACAGCCACACAGACCAAGAATGTTGGCACTGGTTTCAGTCTCTGTTCTGCATTAAGACAGTTGATCTCGGCCAAGTTGTACTACACCTACTGCAATCCTGCCAGTTCTCCTTTCCCAGGTTGCATATTGGATTGTTTCCTGTTTTCTACCTCAATATTCACATGGACCCAAACTGAGAGAAACTACACACTGGGGATTGGAGCTAATCTCCAAAACTGATCCCAAAAGATCCATCCATTTGCTTGCCCTGGAGATTGACGTCAACCAACATATATATCTGGTTATATCCACCCCATCCCTGTAAATGTTGCTACTTTCTCAGTCTTGGGTAAGAGGCTAAGTTGCTGTGTTTTAAGGTGCTTTGTATCCAAGCAGGGTGGGTGTTGCTAAAGCTGGGTGTTGGTTGGGCTGCTTAATGAAGGCCAGATTTATCTGATCCCTAACACAAAAACAGAAAATCCTAGAAAACTCAGCAGGTTTAACAACATCTGTGGAGAAAAAAAAGAGTTAACGTTTCGAGTCCTTATGACTCCTCTTCAGAGCTAAAGAGAAGTAAAATGTAATGAAATTTATACTGTTTAAGGGGGGGTGGAGCGGGTGATGCTGGATAGAAGGCCAGTGATAGGTGGAGGCAAAGGAGAGATTGCCAGAGATGTCATGGACAAAAGGACAAAGGGATGTTAATGGTAGTGGTACTGACTAAAGGAGGTGCTGATGGTGGCGTTAAGGTCAGAAAGCAGAAGGTGATAATAGCAGCACTCTGGAAAGAACAACATGAACAAGTGGCAGATGGCCTGGGTGGGGATGGTAGTGGGGAAAAAAGATTGAAAATAGAATAAAATAATGAATAAAAATGAGTTTAAATAAAAATAAGTGGATAAAAATTAAGAAATGAGAATGAATATTGAAAAGGGGGATATAAAGTGGGTGAGGATGGAGGAGAGAGTTCATGGTCTAAAGTTGTTAATCCCAATGTTAAGTCTGGAAGGCTGTGCAGTGCCTAGTCGGAAGATGAGGTGCTGTTCCTCCAGTTTGCGTTGAGCTTCACTGGAACAATGCAGCAGGCCAAGGACGGACATGTGGGCATGAAAGCAGGGTGGAGTGTTTAAATGGCAAGCGACAGGGAGGTCTGGGTCACGCTTGCGGACAGACCGCAGGTGTTCTGCAAAGCGGTCACCCAGTCTGCGTTTGGTGCCTCCAATGTAGAGGAGACCGCATTGGGAGCAGCGAATGCAGTAGACCAAATTGAAGGAGGTGTAAGTGAAATGCTGCTTCACCTGAAAGGAGTATTTGTCCCCTCCCTCCACCCCACTCGGGCCATCTGTCACTTGTTCATGTTGTTCTTTCCAGAGTGCTTACCCTTGTCCTGCTATTATCACATTCCGTTCCCCGACTGTAATGCCACCACTAGCACCTCCTTTAGCCAGTATCACTATCTTTAGCACCCCTTTTGTCTATGACATCTCATCACTGGCCTTCTATCCAGCTTCACCCGCTCCACCCCCCCTTAAACAGTATAAATTTCATTACATTTTACTTCTCTTTAGCTCTGAAGAAGTCATAAGGACTCGAAACGTTAACTCTTTGTTTCTCCACAGACGCTGTTAGACCTGAGTTTATCCAGCATTTTCTGTTTTAGTTTTAGATTTCCAGCATCGGCAGTATTTTGCTTGTATTTATCTGATCCCTGTCTGCCACCTTGATAATGCTGCTGAGGACAAATAAGTGATAGTGGAGATCTTCAGTCCTCAAAAGCTTCTCTCTCTGCCCTGCCCCGTACCAAGAATATGAATGCTTCACAAAAGCTGTTGAGGCTGGGCTGAAAATTTCAAAACTTTGTTTGGTTAGACAAGAATGTTGAGGTTTGCAGAGCCAAGGTGGATCGATAAGAGTTAAATACAGACCAGCCCTGATGTAATTGAATGGCGGGATAGGCTTGAGGGGCTGAATGGCAGCCACCTGTAGCTACAAAATTATGATCATGTTTGATTGAGGCCGTATCTTTAGCAACAAACTTTCCATATGATCTTTAAATAAAGCGACTTGCATTTATATAGCGCCTTTAATGTGATAAAAAATCCCAAGGTGCTTCACAGGTTAAATGGCACAGAAACAGGCCATTTACCCCAACCAGCCCATGCTGTTTATGCTCCACTCGAGCCTCCGCCCATTGTTTCTCGTTTAAACCCACCATCGTTACCCTCTATTCTTCTCTCCCTCCATACGCTTGTCTATTTATCCCTTAAATGTCTCTATACTATTCACCCCAACCACTCCCTGATGTAGCGAGTTCCACATTCTCACCACCCCTTGGGTAAATAAGTTTTCCTGAATTCCCTATTGGATGAATATTAGTGACTACCTTATGCTGATTGCTCCCTAGTTAATGCTCTTCCCAGAAGAGGAAACATTCTCTCTCTATCCACTCTAACAAAACTCTTCATAAGTTTTGAAGAGTTATTAGGCCACCACTCAGCCTTTTTTCCAAGAGAGTAGTGATCCAGTCTGTCAATCCTTTCCACATTTGATGGTATCCTTATGGATATTCACTGCACCCTCTCCAGTGCCTCTGACAAATGGAAAATTAAAAACTCTCCTGTGTGCAACTGTGATCACCCAAAACAGACCAAGGAATACACAATGCCTAACACATAAATACGAAGGTGTTACAGCAATACACACAACCACTCCCGAAGTAATATCCTGGACTGACCAACCTCAGTATAAAATTACAGTTATTCTATACCCAGCGATATGAAAGTGCATCTATATCCTTTTTATAATAGGGCGACCAGAACTGAATGCAGTGCACTGAAGTGTGACCTAACCAAGATTCGATGCAGGTTTAGCACCACCTCCCCCACTTGTCAACTCTATCCCTCCAAGAGTGGTTTCCAGAGAAACTTCAGCTATGAGGGTGGACTGGGATTGTTCTCCTGGGAGAGAAGGCAGCTAAGAGAGGATTTGATAGAGATGTTCAAAATCAAGAGCTGGCCGGACAGAGTAGACAGGGAGAAGCTGTTCCCACTTGTAAAAGGATCAAGAACGAGAGGACCCAGATTTAAAGTGATTTTCAAAAGAAGCAAATGTGACATGAGAAAAAACGTTTTCACGCAGCGAGTGGTTGGGTTCTGGAATGTACTGCCTGGAAGGGTGATGGAGGCAGGTTCAATCAAGGCATTCAGGGAGGCATTAGATGATTATTGGGGAGATGATGGTGTAATGATATTGTTGCTGGAATAGTAATCCAGAGACCCAGGGTAATGCTCTGGGGACCTGGGTTCGAATCCCGCCCCGGCAGACAGTGGAATTTGAATTCAATAAACATCTGGAATTAAAACTCCAACGATGACCATGAAATCATCGCTGATTATTGTAAAAACTCATCTGGTTCACTAATGCCCTTTAGGGAAGGAGATCTGTGGTCATTGCCTGGCCTGCATGTGACTCCAGAACACACAGCGATGTGGTTGACTCTTTAACCCCCCCCTGAAATGGCCGAGCCAGACACTCAGCTGTAACAAACCACTACAAAGTCACAAAAAAGGAATGAAACCAGACGGACCACCCAGCACCCACCTAGGCACTGGACACGAGAACAGCAATCACAGCCCTGTCAACCCTGAAAAGCCCTCCTTACTAACATCTGGGGGCTAGTGCTGAAATTGGGAGAGCTGTCTCACAGACTAGTCAAGCACCAGCCTGACATAGTCATCCTCACGGAATCACACCTTACAGGTAATGTCCCAGACACCACCATCACCATCCCTGGGTATGTCCTGTCCCACCGGCAGGATAGACCCAGCAGAGGTGGTGGCACAGTGGTATACAGTTGGGATGGAGTTGTCCCGGGAGTTCTCAACATTGACTCCGGACCCCATGAAGTCTCATGGCATCAGATCAAACATGGGCAAGGAAACCTCCTGCTGGTTACCACGTACCGCCCTCCCTCAGCTGATGAATCAGAGCTCCTCCATGTTGAGGGTGGCAAGGGTGCAGAATGTACTCTGGGTGGGGACTTCAATGTCCATCACCAAGAGCGGCTCGATAGCACCACTACTGACCGAGCTGGCCGAGTCCTAAAGGACATTGCTGCTAGGCTGGGTCTGCAGCAGGTGGTGAGGGAACCAACAAGAGGGAAAAACATACTTGACCTCATCCTCACCCACCTGCCTGCCGCAGATGCATCTGTCCATGACAGTATCGGTAGGAGTGACCACCGCACAATCATTGCAGAGACAAAGTCCCATCTTCACACTGAGGATACCCTTCATCGTGTTGTGTGGCACTATCACCGTGCTAAATGGGATAGATTTTGAACAGATCTAGCAACTCAAGACTGGGCACCCATGAGGCGCTGTGGCCATCAGCAGCAGCAGAATTGTACTCGAACACAATCTGTAACCTCATGGCCCGGCATATCCCCCACTCTACCATTACCATCAAACCAGGAGATCATCCCTGGTTCAAAGAAGAGTGCAGGAGGGCATGCCAAGAGCAGCACCAGGCATGCCTGGTGAAGCTATAACATAGGACTACTTGCATGCCAAACAGCATAAGCAGCAGGTGATAGACAGAGCTAAGCGATTCCACAACCAATAGATCATATCTAAGCTCTGCAGTCCTGCCACATCCAGTCGTGAATGGTGATGGACAATTAAACAACTCACTAGAGGAGGAGGCTCCATAAATATCCCCATCCTCAATGATGGAGGAGCCCAGCACATCAGTGCAAAAGATAAGTCTGAAGCATTCACAACAATCTTTAGCCAGAAGTGCCGAGTGGATGATCCATCTCGGCCTCCTCCGGAGGTCCCCAGCATCACAGATGCCAGTCTTCAGCCAATTCGATTCACTCCACGTGATATCAAGAAACGGCTGAAGGCACTGGATACTGCAAAGGCAATGGGCCCTGACAATATTCCGGCAATAGTACTGAAGACTTGTGCTCCAGAACTTGCCGTGCCCCTAGCCAAGTTGTTCCAGTACAGCTACAACACTGGCATCTACCCAGCTACTTGGAAAATTGCCCAGGTATGTCCTGTACACAAAAAGCAGGACAAACCCAACCCGGCCAATTACCGCCCCATCAGTTTACTCTCAATCATCAGTAAAGTAATATAAGGGGTCATTAACAGTGCTATCAAGCAGCACTTTGCTCACTGATGCCCAGTTTGGGTTCTACCAGAGCCACTCAGCTCCTGACCTCATTACAGCCTTGGTTCAAACATGGACAAAAGAGCTGAACTCCCGAGGTGAGGTGAGAGTGACTGCCCTTGACATCAAGGCAGCATTTGACCGAGTGTGGCATCAAGGAGCCCTAGCAAAACTGGAGTCAATGGGAATCGGGGGAAAACTCTCCACTGGTTGGAGTCATACCGAGCACAAAGGAAGATGGTTGTGGTTATTGGAGGTCAGTCATCTCAGATCCAGGACATCACTGCAGGAGTTCCTCAGGATAGTGTCCTCGGCCCAACCATCTTCAGCTGCTTCATCAATGACCTCCCTTCCATTATAAGGTCAGAAGTGGGGATATTCGCTGATGATTGCACAATGTTCAGCACCATTCACGACTCCTCAGATACTGAAGCAGTCCATGTCCAAATGCTGCAAGACCTGGACAATATCCAGGCTTGGGCTGACAAGTGGCAAGTAACATTCGCGCCACACAAGTGCCAGGCAATGACCATCTCCAATAAGAGAGAATCTAACCATCATCCCTTGATGTTCAATGGCATCACCATTACTGAATCTCTCACTATCAACATCCTGGGGGTTACCATTGACCAGAAACTGAACTGGACCAGCCATATAAATACTGTGGCTACAAGAGCAGGTCAGAGGCTGGGAATCCTGTGGTGAGTAACTCACCTCCTGACTCCACAAAGCCTGTCCACCATCTACAAGGCACAAGTCAGGATTGTGATGGAATACTCCCCACTTGCCTGGATGAGTGCAGCTCCCACAATACTCAAGAAGCTGGACACTGTCCAGGACAAAGCAGCCCCGCTTGATTGGCACCCCATCCACAAACATTCACTCCCTCCACCACTGGCGCACAGTAGCAGCAGAGTGTGTACCATCTACAAGATGCACTGCAGGAATTCACCAAGGCTCCTTAGACAGCACCTTCCAAACCCATGACCACTACCATCTAGGAGGACAAGGGCAGCAGATAGATGGGAACACCACCACCTGGAAGTTCCCCTCCAAGTCACTCACCGTCCTGACTTGGAAATATATCGGCCGTTCCTTCACTGTCACTGGGTCAAAATCCTGGAACTCCCTCCCTAACAGCACGGTGGGTGTACCTACACCACATGGACTGCAGCGGTTCAAGAAGGCAGTTCACCACCACCTTCACAAGGGGCAATTAGGGATGGGCAATAAATGCTGGGCCCAGCCAGCGAAGCCCACATCCCATGAATGAATAATGAAAAAAATTTGAATAGAAACAACGTGCAGGGGTACGGGGAACAGGCAGGGCAATGGCACTAGGTCATAATGCTCATTCGGAGAGCTGGTGCAGACACGATGGGCCAAATGGCCTCCTTTTGTGCCGTTAAGATTCTGTGAATCTGTGAAATAAGGCCTGGCGCTGGGTTTGCTGTTTTTTATGACCTTGCTAACTTGTGGCACAACTTTGTAGTTATTTGTACCCTGAGACCTCTCTGTTGCTCCATTCCACCTAGAGTTGCACCTTCCAAGTAACATGACCTCCCTCTTCCCCCTGCTGAGATGTAACTACCTCACGTTTATCTGTGTTGAACTCCATTGGCAATTATAATAAAATAAAAGCAAAATATTGCGGATGCTGGAAACCTGGAACAAAAACAAAAATTGCTGGAAAAGCGTCAGCGGGTCTGACAGCATCTGTGGTGAGACAGAGTTAATGTTTCGAGTCCAGGTGACTCTTCTTCAGAACTGAAGAAAAAGACTCTTCTGAACTCGAAACGTTAACTCTTTCTCTCCCCAAAGGCTGTCAGACCCGCTGACGCTTTTCCAGCAATTTTTGTTTCCATTGGCATTCAGTTGCCTGCTCTGCCTCTGGGAGGTGCTCCCAAACAGAAAGAGACTAATCCACAATCAAGGGAGAATAAGACCAGTGGCCAAAAGCTTGATTGATGAGGTTGATTTTAGGGAGCACTTTAGAGGAGGGGAGAGAGGGTTCAGGAAGGAATTCGTGCGGTGAGGGCCCAGGCAGCTGGAGGCACGGTTTCCAGCGGTGAAGTGATTATAACTGGGGATGTGTGAGAGGCCAAAGCTGAGGCAACACTGAGGCTTCAGAGGGTTGTAGGGCTGGTGGAGGATACAGAAAAGGCCAAAAGCACTTCACGTCTAATTAATTACCTTGACAGGCATTAAAGGCACCATATTAACTGCATGTTGTTACCTATCTCACCAAGTCCCATTCACCCATCGCCCCCGCCCTCTATCAACTATTGGTCCTCCACATTTAATAGGGCATCCAATTTAAAATTCTCATCCTCTTGGTTAAGTTATTCCATTTTGGCAGGGAGAATAAAAACAAAGTTTATTGTCTAAACAGTCTGAGGTGCAGAGGGATCTGGGTGTCCTAGTGCATGAATCACAAAAGGTTAGTGTGCAGGTACAGCAGGTAATTAGGAAAGTTAATAGAATGTTATTGCTTATTGAGAGGGGAATTGAATACAGAAATAGGGAGGTTATGTTTCAGTTGTACAGGGCACTAGTGAAACCACATCTGGAGTACTGTGTACATTATCTGCCTCCTTATTTAAGGAAGGATGTAAAATGCGTTAGAAGCAGTTCAGAGACTAATACCTGGAATGGGTGGGTTGTCTTATGAGGAAAGGTTGGACAGGTTAGGCTTGTATCCGCTGGAGTTTAGAAGAGTGAGAGGTGACTTGATCAAAACCTTTAAGATCCTGAGGGGTCTTGACAGGGTGGATGTGGAGAGGATGTTTCCTCTTGTGGGAGAATCTAAAACTAGGGGGGTCACTGTTTAAAAATAAGGGGCCGACCATTTAAGACAGAGATGAGGAGAAATTTTTTCTGAGGGTGGTGAGCCTTTGGAACTCTCTTCCTCAAAATGTGGTGGAAGCAGAGTCTTTGAATATTTTTAAGGCAGAGCTAGATAGATTCTTGATTAACAAGGGGGGTGAAAGGTTATCGGGGGCAGGCAGGAGTTTACAATCAGGTCAGCCATGATCTTACTGGATGGCGGAGGAGGCTTGAACGGCCGAATGGCCTACTCCTGCTCCTAGTTCCTATGTTCGTAAGGCCTCAGTCTTTCCCCTAATCTCCGTATCCACCTCCAGCCCAACAACTTGCCCCAGAACCATCTGGTAGATGAACACCCAGCCAAGGAATGAGTTGTTGGGACATTTCAGGGGCTCCCCCCACCAAGTTTAAACAGATCAAATAGAAGTAGACCATTCAGCCCCTCAAGCCTGTTCCACCATTCAATTAGATCAATGCTGACCTGCACCTCAACCCTGTTTCCCTGTTAGAAACATAGAAACTAGGAGTAGTAGGCCATTCGGCCCTTCGAGCCTGCTCCGCCATTCAATATGGTCATGAGTGATCCTCTATCTCAACATCATACTCCCGCTCTCTCCCCAAACCCCTTGATGCCTTTAGAGTCTAGAAATCTCTCTATTTCCTTCTTAAATATATTCAGTGACTTGCCCTCCACAGCCTCCTGTGGTAGAGAATTCCACAGGTTCACCACCCTCTGAATGAAGAAGTTTCTCCTCATCTCAGTCCTAAATGTGTCCTGAGACTGTGACCCCTTGTTCTAGACCACCCCCCCACACCCCCAGCTAGAGGAAACATCATCCCTACACCCAGTCTGTCCATCCCTGATAGGATTTTATATGTTTCAATGAGATCTCCTCTCATTCTTCTAAACTCAGTGAGTCCAGGCCTAGTCTGCCCAATCTCTCCTCACGCGACAATCCCGTCATCCCAGGAATCAGACAGGTAACTGGTAACTGAGAGGGCGCCCAATAGCCTTTGTTTGGTTTCTTGTAACAATTCTGAGGTAAACTCAGAATCTCCCAGGATAGTAGAGGAAGGGGACATCCACACCAGTGGAGGCGGTGAAACTCATGTTGGAGGAGGACCTCTTTGGAGAGAGAGGGAGGTCCACCCTTGGTTACGGTGGGGGGGGGGTACAGCCCCGGAACCCCTGTGCTGGCCAACGTAAACCTTTCTAAATTCTTCCTTCCCCCTCCCAGTCGAAGGTTATACCCGGCTTTCCCACCCTTGAAATGTATGTGGTTTGGGGCTGGGGTCATGAGCTAACAGGAAGTGGAGAGGGGGAGGGGGAGGTCCTGCTTATGGGTCAGGATCGGCTTGGGTTTGGTAGGGGAGGTGTGGGGTTGGGGGGAGGGTTTGGGAGGTGGGGAGGGTTTGGGAGGGGGGAGGGGGGTGGTTGGGGGAGGGTTTGGTAGGGGTAGGGTTGGGGAGGGCTGGGGGTTTGGGGAGGAAGGTTTGATAGGGGAGAGGAGTGCGGTAGAGGAGGGGTGGGGGGTGGGGTTGGGGGTTTGGGGGAGTAGTGGGTGGGGGTCGGGTGGGTGTTTGGGGGGTAGTGGGTGGGGGTCGGGGTTTGGGGGGTAGTGGGTGGGAGAGGCGTAGTGGGTGTGGGTGGGGCTTTGGGGGTGAGGGTGGGGGTTTGGGGAGGGGTAGTGGGTGGGGGTGGGGGTTGGGGGGGATAGTGGGTGTGGGTTTGGGGAGGGGTGGGGTTGGGGGCGGGTGTGGGAGGGGAGGGGTAGTCGGTGTGGGTAGGGGTGGGGGTTTGGGTGGGAGTGGGTGTGGGAGGGGTAGTGGGTTTGGGAGGTAGTGGGTGGGGGTGGGTGTTGGAGGGGGTTTGGGGTGGGGGTTTGGGGGGTAGTGGGGGGTAGTGGGTGTGGGAGGGGTAGTGGGTGGGGGTGGGGGTTTGGGGGGAGTAGTGGGTGGGGGGTAGTGGGTGTGGGTGTGAATTTGGGTGGGAGTTTGGGTGGGGGGGATGTTTGGGGGGTGGGGTTTGGGGGGAGTTGTGGGTGTGGGTGGGAGTTTGGGTGGGGGGATGTTTGGGGGGTTGGGGTTTGGGGGGAGTAGTGGGTGTGGATGGGAGTTTGGGTGGGGGGATGTTTGGGGGGTGGGGTTTGGGGGGAGTAGTGGGTGTGGGTGGGAGTTTGGGTGGGGGGGGATGTTTGGGGGGGTGGGATTTGGGGGGAGTAGTGGGTGGGGGGGATATTTGGGTGGGAGGGGATGTTTGGGTGGGTGCGGGTGGGGGGGGATGTTTGGGTGGGGGGGATGTTTGGGTGGGGGGGGGATGTTTGGGGGGGTGGGGTTTGGGGTGGGAGGGGTAGTGGGTGTGGGTTGGGGAAGTGGGTGGGGGGGATGTTTGGGTGGGTGTGGGTGGGGGGTAGTGGGTGGGGGGGGGATGTTTGGGTTGGGTAGTGGGTGGGGGTGGGAGAGTAGTGGGTGTGGGTAGGGGGGGATGTTTGGGGGGGTGGGGTTTGGGGTGGGGGTGGGAGTTTGGGGGGTAGTGGGTGGGAGTTTGGGGGGTAGTGGGTGGGGGGTTGAGGTGGTAGGAGTGGAGGTGGGAGGGGTAGTGGGTGAGGGGGGGGATGTTTGTTGGCGGGGAGGTGGGTGGGGGTAGTGGGTGGGGGTAGTGGGTGGGGGGGGATATTTGGATGGGAGTTTGGGTGGGGGGGGTGATGTTTGGGTGGGTGTGGGGTTGAGGTGGTAGGAGTGGAGGTGGGAGGGGTAGTGGGTGGGGGGGGGGATGTTTGTGTGGGGGCTGGGTGGGGGGTAGTGGGTGTGGGTGGGAGTTTGGGTGGGGGGGATGTTTGGGGGGTAGTGGGTGGGGGGTTGAGGTGGTAGGAGTGGAGGTGGGAGGGGTAGTGGTTGGGGCGGGGGGGGGTGATGTTTGGGGTGGGTAGTGTGTGTGGGTGGGGGGGGGTGATGTTTGTGTGGGGGGGGTGGGGGGTAGTGGGTGTGGGTGGGGGTAGTGGGTGGTGGGGGGATGTTTGTGTGGGGGCTGGGTGGGGGGTAGTGGGTGTGGGTGGGAGTTTGGGTGGGGGGGGTGATGTTTGGGTGGGTGTGGGGTTGAGGTGGTAGGAGTGGAGGTGGGAGGGGTAGTGGGTGGGGGGGGGGAATGTTTGTGTGGGGGCTGGGTGGGGGGTAGTGGGTGTGGGTGGGAGTTTGGGTGGGGGGGGATGTTTGGGGGGTAGTGGGTGGGGGGTTGAGGTGGTAGGAGTGGAGGTGGGAGGGGTAGTGGTTGGGGCGGGGGGGGGTGATGTTTGGGGTGGGTAGTGTGTGTGGGTGGGGGGGGTGATGTTTGTGTGGGGGGGGTGGGGGGTAGTGGGTGTGGGTGGGGGTAGTGGGGGGATGTTTGTGTGGGGGCTGGGTGGGGGGTAGTGGGTGTGGGTAGTGGGTGGGTGGGGGGGGTGGTGGGGGGATGTTTGTGTGGGGGCTGGGTGGGGTGTAGTGGGTGTGGGTGGGAGTTTGGGTGGGGGGGGGTGATGTTTGTGGGGGGGGTGGGTGGGGGGTAGTGGGTGTGGGTAGTGGGTGGTGGGGGGATGTTTGTGTGGGGGTGGGTGGGGGGTAGTGGTTGGGGGGGGGGATGTTTGGGGTGGGTAGTGGGTGTGGGTGGGAGTTTGGGTGGGGGGGGTGATGTTTGTGGGGGGGGTGGGTGGGGGGTAGTGGGTGTGGGTGGGGGTAGTGGGTGGATGTTTGTGTGGGGGGTGGGTGGGGGGTAGTGGTTGGGGGGGGGATGTTTGGGGTGGGTAGTGGGTGTGGGTGGGAGTAGTGTGTGTGGGTGTGGGTGGGAGTTTGGGTGGGGGGGGGGTGATGTTTTGTGGGGGGGGGGGTTTGTGTGTGTGGGGGGGGGTGGGAGTTTGGGTGGGGGGGGGGGGTGATGTTTGGTGGGGGGGGTGGGTGGGGGTTAGTGGGTGTGGGTGGGGGTAGTGGGTGGTGGGGGGATGTTTGTGTGGGGGCTGGGTGGGGGGTAGTGGTTGGGGGGGGGATGTTTGGGGTGGGTAGTGGGAGTTTGGGTGGGGGGGGTGATGTTTGTGGGGGGGGTGGGTGGGGGGTAGTGGGTGTGGGGGGATGTTTGTGTGGGGGCTGGGTGGGGGGTAGTGGGTGTGGGGGGATGTTTGTGTGGGGGGTGGGTGGGGGTAGTGGGGGGATGTTTGTATGGGGGGTGGGTGGGGGTAGTGGTTGGGGGGGGGTTGTTTGGGGTGGGTAGTGGGTGTGGGTGGGAGTAGTGTGTGTGGGTGTGGGTGGGAGTTTGGGTGGGGGGGTGATGTTTGGTGGGGGGGGGGTGATGTTTGGTGGGTGGGGGGTAGTGGGTGGTGGGGGGATGTTTGTGTGGGGGGGGTGGGTGGGGTGTGGGATGTTTGTGTGGGGGGTGGGGTGGGGGGTAGTTTGGTGGGTAGTGGGGGGTGGGTGGTTGGGTGGGGGGTGGGGGTAGAGGGTGGGGTAGATGGTGGGGAAGAGAAGAAGGGGGGGGGGGGGGGATGGGATGGGGTGAATAGTAAAAATAAATATAAATAGTAAAAAATAAATAATTAGAATAAATATAAACTAGTAAACTCAATTTATGAAAACAAAATTAATAGTAAACATAAATAAAAATATCATTTATGAAAAATAATAAATAGTAAAATAAATATAAATAAATTTAGAAATAAATATAATAATTATGCAAAAATATAATAGTAGCAAATAAATATAAATAGTACAAAAATAAATCAAAACAATATATTTATGAACACACACATA
>NW_027597944.1:0-2500 GCF_964194155.1 Cetorhinus maximus
TCTCCTCCCTCCCTCCCTACCCCTCCATTCCTCCCCCCCTACTCCCCCTCCTGCTCACTCTCCCCCCTCATTCTTTCCCTCTCTCCCCTCGCTTTCTCCCTCTATCTCTCTTTCCCTCTCCCTCCCTCCTTTCCCCTCGTCCCCCTCGCCCTCCCTGTCCCTCTCCTCCCACCTCCCTCCCACTCTTCCCGTATTTCTCCCTAACTCTCCCCCTCCCTCCCTCCCTTCTCTCGCTCTTCTTCCCTCTCACTTCCTCTATCCCCCTCTCCCTCCCTCCCTCCCTCGTCCACCCTCCTACTCCGTCCCTCCCCCTCTCCGTCCCTCCCTCCCTCCCCCTCTCCGTCCCTCCCTCCCTCCCCCTCTCTCTCCCTCCCTCCCTCTCCGCCCCTCCACTCCCTCCCTCCCTCCCTCCTGCGCTCTCTCTCTCTCAGTTGAGCGGCGTCGCCGGGACAAGATTAACAATTGGATTGTGCAGCTCTCCAAGATCATCCCAGACTGTAACGCAGACAACACAAAAACCGGACAGGTCAGAGGGCACGGGGGTCAGGGGTCAGGGGGCACGGGGATTGGCGATCAGGGGTCACGGGGTCAGGGTGCACGGGGATCGGGGGCACAGGGGATCGGGGGTCAGGGAGAACGTGGGTCAGGGGGCACAGGGGATTGGGGGTCAAGGGGTGGCCTTCACTCTTCGACCTGTGGGGCAGTTCGCGCCCACTTACCCTCGCTCCATCCTCAGGATGTGGGCAGTTTGTTGCCCGTCCCTAATTGCCCCTGAGCCGGGCAGCTCGCTCGGGCCATTCCAGAGGGGCAGTTAAAGGTCAGCCACATCACTGTGGGGTCTGGGGCACCGGGCGCCTGACACTGGGCTAGAGTCGCAGAGTGACCAGGGCTGGGGTCAGCGCAGTGTGACCAACACGTAGTGACCTGCGCTGGGGTCAGCGGGGAGTGACCGGTGCTGGGGTCAGCGGGGAGTGACCAACGCGTAGTGACCTGCGCTGGGGTCAGCGGGGAGTGACCGGTGCTGGGGTCAGCGGGGAGTGACCAACGCAGAGTGACTGGCGCTGGGGTCAGCGGGGAGTGACCAACGCGGAGTGACCGGCGCTGGGGTCAGCGGGGAGTGACCAACGCAGAGTGACTGGCGCTGGGGTCGGCGGGGAGTGACCAACGCGGAGTGACCTGCGCTGGGGTCAGCGGGGAGTGACGGGCGCTGGGGTCAGCGGGGAGTGACCAACGCAGAGTGACTGGCGCTGGGGTCAGCGGGGAGTGACCAACGCGGAGTGACCGGCGCTGGGGTCTGGGGCAAGCGGAGTGACCGGCGCTGGGGTCGGCGCGGAGTGACCAGTGCTGGGGTCGGCGCGGAGTGACCGGCGCTGGGGTCGGCGCGGAGTGACCAGTGCTGGGGTCGGCACGGAGTGACCGGCACTGGGGTCGGCGCGGAGTGACCAACGCGGAGTGACCAGTGCTGGGGTCAGCGGGGAGTGACCGGCGCTGGGGTCGGCGCGGAGTGACCGGCACTGGGGTCTGGGGCAAGTGGAGTGACCGGCGCTGGGGTCTGGGGCAAGCGGAGTGACCAGTGCTGGGGTCGGCGCAGAGTGACCGGCGCTGGGGTTGGCGGGGAGTGACCGGCGCTGGGGTCAGCGGGGAGTGACCGGCGCTGGGGTCAGCGGGGAGTGACCGGCGCTGGGGTCAGCGGGGAGTGACCGGCGCTGGGGTTGGCGGGGAGTGACCGGCGCTGGGGTCAGCGGGGAGTGACCGGCGCTGGGGTCAGCGGGGAGTGACCGGCGCTGGGGTTGGCGGGGAGTGACCGGCGCTGGGGTCAGCGGGGACTGACCAGCGCTGGGGTCAGTGGGGAGTGACCGGCGCTGGGGTCAGCGGGGACTGACCGGCGCTGGGGTCAGCGGGGACTGACCAGCGCTGGGGTCAGTGGGGAGTGACCAGCACTGGGGTCAGCGGGGAGTGACCGGCGCTGCGGTCAGCGGGGAGTGACCGGCGCTGGGGTCAGTGGGGAGTGACCAGCACTGGGGTCAGCGGGGAGTGACCGGCGCTGCGGTCAGCGGGGAGTGACCGGCGCTGGGGTCGGCGGCGATGGGGCTCTGCTGCTCCGGCACTGGGATAGGCCCGATGCACAGCTTTAAAGACGGGTGGACCTGCATTTCCCTAGCGCCTGTCCCCACCTCAGGACGTCCCAGAGCCGCTTCACAGCCCACGGAAGTCTTTTGTTTTTTGAAGTGCGTCCACTTGTCGTGATGTAGGAAATGCAGCGGCCAGCCTGCGCACAGCAAGATCCCACAAACAGCAATGCGATACTGACCTAGATCATCCGTTCTTTTTTTTTACTGATGTTGTTTGAGGGATAAATTTTGGCCTCAGGACCTCGGGGAGAACTCCCCCCCTGCTCTTCTTCCAAATAGTGGCCGTGGGATCTTTCACACCCGCCCGAGAGGGCAGACGGGGGCCTCGGTTTAATGTCTCATCTCCAAATGGTACCTCTGACAGTGCA
>NW_027597944.1:7500-59548 GCF_964194155.1 Cetorhinus maximus
CAAAGTTGGCCTCACCAATGTCTTATACAACCTCACCATAACATCTCAACTCCTATACTCAATAATTTGATTTATGAAGGCCAGTATGCCAAAAGCTTTCTTTACAACCCTGTCTACCTGTGACGCCATTTTCAGGGAATGATGTATCTGAACTCCCAGATCTCTTTGTTCCTCCGCACTCCTCAGTGCCCTTTCATTTACTGTGTATGTCCTACCTTGGTTTGACCTTCCAAAGTGCAACACCTCACACTTTTCTGGCCCATTTTCCCAGTTGGTCCAGATAAGCTTTGAAAGCCTTCCTCGCTGTCCACAACGCCTCCAATCTTAGTGTCACCAGCAAACTTGCTGATCCAATTCACCACATTATCATCCAAATCATTGATATAGACAACAAACAACAATGTTCCCAGCACAGATCCCTGAGGCACAACACTAGTCACAGACCTCCAGTCTGAGAAGCAATCATCCACTTCCACTCTCTGTCTTCTCCCACACAGCCAATTTCGAAACCAGTTTACAACCTCTCCATGGATACCAAGTGTCTGAACCTTCTGAACTAACCTCCCATGTGGGACCTTGTCAAAGGCCTTACTAAAGTCCATGTAGACAACATCCACAGCCTTTCCTTCATCTACTTTCTTGGTAACCTCCTCGAAAAACTCTACAATGTTCGTTAAACATGACCTACCACACACAAAGCCATGCTGACTATCCTTAATCAGCCCTTGGCTGTCCAAATAATTATATATCCGATCTCTCAGAACACCTTCCAATAATTTACCTACTACTGACGTCAGGCTCACTGGCCTGTAATTACCTGGTTTACTTTTGGAGCCTTTTTTAAACAACGGAACAACATGAGCTACCCTCCAATCCTCCGGCACCTCACCCGTGGCTAAGGACATTTTAAATATTTCTGCCAGGGCCCCTGCAATTTCTACGCTCGTCTCCCTCAAGGTCCGAGGGAATATCATGTCAGGCCCAGGGGATTTATCTTCCTTTATTCGCTGTAAGGCAGCAAGCACCTCCTCCTCTTTAATCTCTATATGTTCCATGAAACTACTGCTTCCTTCCTTATACACTATGCCAGTTTCCTGAGTAAATACTGATGCAACAAAACTGTTTAAGATCTCCCCCATCTCGTGAGGCTCCACACATAGATGGCCACTCTGATCTTCAAGGGGACCAACTGTGTCCCTTATTATCCTTTTACTCTTAATATACTTGTAGAAACCCTTTGGGTTTACCTTCACATTATCTGCCAAAGCAACCTCATGTCTTCTTTTTGCCTTCCTGATTTCCTTCTTTAGTATTTTCTTACATTTTCTATACTCTACAAGTACCTCATTTTCTCCTTGTTGCCTATACCTGCTATACACCTCTCTCTTCTTCTGAACCAGACTGGCAATATCCCTTGAAAACCAAGGTTCCCTATGCCTGTTAACTTTGCCTTTAATCCTGACAGGAACATGCAAACTCTGCACTCTCAAAATTTTGTCTTTGAATGCCTTCCACTTACTGAACACATCCTTTCCAGGAAACAACTTCTCCCAATCCACTCTTCCTAGATCCTCTCTCATTTCCACAGAATTGGCCTTTCTCCAATTTAGAATCTCAACTCGAGGACCAGACCTATCCTTATCCATAATGAGCTTAAAGCTAATGACATTGTGGTCACTGGACCCAAAACGTTCGCCTACACATACTTCTGTCACCTGACCTGTCTGGTTCCCTAACAGGAGATCAAGTATTGCATCCTCTCTCGTTAGTACCTCTATATATTGATTTAGAAAACTTTCCTGAACACATTTGACAAACTCCAAGCCATCCAGCCCTTTTACAGTATGGGAGTCCCAGTCAATATGTGGAAAGTTAAAATCTCCTACTATCACAACTTTCTGTTTCTCACATCGGTCTGCTATCTCTCTACAGATTTGCTCCTCCAATTCTCTCTGACTATTGGGCGGTCTATAACCCAACCCTATTAGTGTGGTCACACCTTTCCCATTCCTCAGCTCCACCCATATGGCCTCTGTAGACGAGCCCTCCGGGCTGTTCTGTCTCCGCACAGCTGTGATATTTTCCCTGACTAGTAATGCCACTCCTCCCCCTTTCATCCCTCCCCCTCTATCACGACTGAAACAACGGAACCCCGGAACATTGAGCTGCCAGTCCTGCCTCTCCTGCAACCAAGTCTCACTAATAGCAATAATGTCGTAATCCCACGTGCCAATCTACGCCTTAAGCTCATTTGCCTTTCCGACAATACTCCTTGCGTTGAAATAGATGCACCTGAGAACATTTCTATCACGTACGGACCCTTGATTTCTGTCTATACATGCATTCCTCACTTGACCTTTATCCTCCTCCACCTCACTATCTGCTCTAACACCCTGGTTCCCCTCCCCCTGCAAATCTAGTTTAAACCCCTCTTTCTCCCCCTCCCACCCCCATCCCTCTACCCCCTCCCCGTCCCTCTCCCCCCTCCCCATCCCTCTCCCCCCATACCCTCTTTCTCTCCCTCACTATCTTTAAACCCCCTCCTCTCCCCATTACCCCTTCACTCCAACCTCCCCAAATGTGTTGTTATTTGCAGATAAAGTGACAAAACCTTTAATAAGATTCAGATACTCAAGGGGACACCCAGTCCCTTTCTCCCTCATGTGTTTATCCAGCTTCCCCCTTAAATACATCGACACTATTCACCTCGACCACTCCCTGTGGGAGCGAGTCCCACATTCTCCCCACTCTCTGGGTAAAGAGGTTTCTCCTGAATTCCCCATTGGATTTATTAGTGACGATCTTATATCGATGGCCCCTAGTTCTGGTCTCCCCTCCCACCCCCAACAAAATATGGGGAACTGAGGATGATCTGGGATGGTCTCAGGGAAGAGGGACTCCAGTTCATGTGGAGAGACTGGGAGAAGCTGGGATTGTTCTCCTTGGAGCAGAGAAGGTTAAGGGGGAGATTGAATCGAGATGTTCAAAATCATGAGGGGGTTTGGATAGAGTAAATAAGGAGCAAGTGTTTCCAGCGGCAGGAGGGTCGGTAACCAGAGGGACACAGATTGAAGGGAATCGGGGAAAAGAACCAGAGGGGGAGAGGAGGAGAATTTGTTTTTTTACACAGCGAGTTGTTGTGATCTGGAAGGCGCTGCCTGAAAGGGCGGTGGAAGCAGATTCAATAGGAACTTTTCAAAGGGGGAATTGGAGAAATACTGGAAGGGGGAAAATTTGCAGGGATATGAGGGGGAAAGAGCAGGGGGGAGAGAGTGGGGGCTAATTGGATAAATCTTTCAAAGAGCCAGCACAGGCCCCGATGGGCCGAATGGCCTCCTCCTGTGTGTACGATTCTCTAGTTCCGCACAATTGGGGGGGTTTGGCCTTCTGGTGAGAGTCTAAATGAATGTTGTGTTCCTGAGTGTTGCGGAGCTCCTAAAGACGCTCGACGCAGAGTCAGCTGGAGGTGACTCGAGCAGCCGTTTAATCAGTACAAATATACCCAAAGGCGACAGAGCGACCCTGGGGGTCCTAAGAGACCGCTCAGAAGTTGCACAGTCCCTTCCGTATGTTTCTAACGTCCCTGCGACGCTTTCATCATTGACTCACCTTAATTCGCACGTCAAGTTCGGTACGTCCGCAATTACGGACGAAGTCACCAAAAAAGGGTTCACGGGGGATCCCCTGACCTTTAGCACACAAACAGGGCCAGGAGTTTGTCCGAAAACACGGACTTGCCTCACCCTAGTCTCGGCGACTGGCCACGTCGTCCGGCCACCTGCTTATCTCGGCCTGACCCCCCGATCATTGGCCTGCTCTCTCGCCTGACCGGGAGGTCACGTTCCTTACCACATCCAGAGAGGCGGGTGGAGGGTGGGTGTGGGTGGGTGGGGGGAAGGGGGTGCGGTTTTGACCAGCAACTCCCGCCGGCCAATCGGTCAAGCCCGGGGTGGTCCCAGAGGTACAACGAGCGCTTTGTTGAGGGACTGAGATCTTTGCGCATCTCTCATCCTTTTCTCTCTCTCTCCCTCTCCCTCTCGACAGATCGACGAGTTGAAAAACGAGAATGCGCTGCTGCGGGCGCAGTTACAGCAGCGAGGCATTGAGCTGGTGGGAGAGGTACCAGGACAGTAGCATCCACGCGCCCGTCTCCATCGCCGCGGGGAACCGACGAACGCTTTTATTTTATTTTTCTGGCTCTTGTTTTTTTTTTCCATGAGAGGGGATCGGACGTTGTTGCTTCTGGATTTTTCTTTTCGTAGTTTTTTTTTTTGGTCGGGGGTGGGGGGTGGGGGGGAGAGAGAGAAAAAAAATAAAGAGCGAGAGGCAAAAAGAGCGGGGGAGGGGCGCAGGAGGGAGGGTGGGAGGGAGGGAGGGTCGGGGGCTGAAACTTAGGGACTTGTGTATATTTAGTATGATGAATGCAAATGTTTTTGAGGCATATTATATACCCAATAAAATAAAGCAGCCAATGGGCTGTCCTCTTGACCGCCTGGCCCCACCTCTTTGTCCGACCAATGGCGGAGGCCCACCTTGCAGCCTGGGACTCCGCCGAGCGTGGCCATTGGCCGCCTCTCCTCCTCCCGGCCTCTCGACCCCATCGCGAGGCTCCACCCCCCCCTCATTTCGGGCCCCCCCCCTCAGCGCTTTGCCCCACCCCCCACCCCCTCCCTCCCCGTGATTCCCCCTCCCCGCGATTGCCCCTCCCTCCCTGTGCTTCCCCCTCCCTCCCCACGATTGCCCCTCCCTCCCTCCCCGCGATTCCCCCTCCCTCCCTCCCCGCGATTCCCCCTCCCTCCTCGCGATTCCCCCTCCCTCCCCGCGCTTCCCCCTCCCTCCCCGCGATTCCCCCTCCCTCCCCGCGATTGCCCCCTCCCTCCCCGCGATTCCCCCTCCCTCCTCGCGATTCCCCCTCCCTCCCCGTGCTTCCCCCTCCCTCCCCGCGATTCCCCCTCCCTCCCTCCCCGTGATTCCCCCTCCCTCCCCGCGATTCCCCCTCCCTCCCCGCGATTCCCCCTCCCTCCCCGTGATTCCCCCTCCCCGCGATTGCCCATCTCTCCCCCCCAGCGATTCCCCCTCCCTCCCCGCGATTGCCCATCTCTCCCCCCCAGCGATTCCCCCTCCCTCCCAGCGATTCCCCCTCCCTCCCAGCGATTGCCCCTCCCTCCCCGCAATTGCCCCCTACCTCCCCGCGATTGCCCATCTCTCCCCCCCAGCGATTCCCCCTCCCTCCCCGCGATTGCCCCTCCCTCCCCGCGATTCCCCCTCCCTCCCCGTGATTGCCCCTCCCTCCCCGCGATTCCCCCTCTCTCTCCGCGATTGCCCCTCCCTCCCCGCGATTGCCCCTCCCTCCCCGCGATTCCCCCTCCCTCCCCATGATTGCCCCCTCCCTCCCCGCGATTCCCCCTCCCTCCCCGCGATTGCCCCCTCCCTCCCCGCGATTGCCCCCTCCCCGCGATTCCCCCTCCCTCCCCGCGATTGCCCCTCCCTCCCCGCGATTGCCCATCTCTCCCCCCCAGCGATTCCCCCTCCCTCCCAGCGATTGCCCCTCCCTCCCCGCAATTGCCCCCTCCCTCCCCGTGATTCCCCCTCCCTCCCCGCAATTGCCCCTCCCTCCCCGCAATTGCCCCCTCCTTCCCCGTGATTCCCCCTCCCTCCCCGCGATTGCCCCTCCCTCCCCGCAATTGCCCCCTCCCTCCCCGCGATTGCCCCTCCCTCCCCGCAATTGCCCCCTCCCTCCCCGCGATTGCCCCTCCCTCCCCGCGATTCCCCCTCCCTCCCCGCGATTCCCCCTCTCTCCCCGCGATTCCACCTCCCTCCCCGCGATTGCCCCTCCCTCCCCGCGATTCCCCCTCCCTCCCCGCGATTGCCCCTCCCTCCCCGCGATTCCCCCTCTCTCCCCACGATTCCCCCCTCCCTCCCCATGATTGCCCCCTCCCTCCCCGCGATTGCCCCTCCCTCCCTCTCCGCGATTGCCCCTCCCTCCCCGCCGCTCTCTCCCAAGCCCATGGCGGCTGCAGACTGGCTGAAGGCACCGACCGGAGGGGGAGGCCTGAGGGAGGGGGACTGGCGAAGGGCCCATGTGGAGCCCTTGAGGCCTAGTCCCTGACAAAGCCTGCGCAGAGGTGGAGTAGGCCACAGCCAGCGCTGCCGGGGGTGGGGTGGGGGGAGGGGAAACGAGGGCCTAGCGGGGTCTCCGTGGCAACGGGACAGGCCTGCAGGGTTGGCCAGGCGATCAGGCCACTCCGGACTCCTCCACAGGGATATCCACACTGGAGGGGCCCTTGACCCGTTAAGAGGTGGCGGAGGGACTGAGGTTTAGGCTTTGGGTTGGGTTGAGTTGGGTTGGGGAGGGTGATGGTGGTTTCGGGGATATCGGCCCTGCACCCTCGAGTTACCATTGGTGACGGTTCTTCTCCTTCTGGTCATAAGGCCTTTGAGTCTCTTCCTCGGTCCGAGAATCGGACGCCCCAGAAGAGTTCGTGTGCGGCCTGGACTTCATCCCAACCTCGAAGGATCAGCGGTGAATCGGACAACACAGGAGACCATTCAGCCCATCGTATCCAAACTCCCTCAGTACTGACCCTCCGACAGTGCAGCACTCCCTCAGCACTGACCCTCCGACAGTGCAGCACTTCCTCAGTACTGACCCTCCGACAGTGCAGCACTCCCTCAGCACTGACCCTCCGACAGTGCAGCACTCCCTCAGCACTGACCCTCCGACAGTGCAGCACTCCCTCAGCACTGACCCTCCGACAGTGCAGCGCTCCCTCAGTACTGACCCTCCGACAGTGCAGCGCTCCCTCAGTACTGACCCTCCGACAGTGCAGCACTCCCTCAGTACAGACCCTCCGACAGTGCGGCACTCCCTCAGTACTGACCCTCTGACAGTGCGGCACTCCCTCAGTACTGACCCTCTGACAGTGCAGCACTCCCTCAGTACTGACCCTCTGACAGTGCAGCACTCCCTCAGTACTGACCCTCCGACAGTGCGGCACTCCCTCAGTACAGACCCTCTGACAGTGCGGCACTCCCTCAGTACTGACCCTCCGACAGTGCGGCACTCCCTCAGTACTGACCCTCCGACAGTGCGGCACTCCCTCAGTACTGACCCTCCGACAGTGCGGCACTCCCTCAGTACTGACCCTCCGACAGTGCGGCACTCCCTCAGTACTGATAATCTGACAGTGCAGCACTCCCTCAGTACTGACCCTCCGACAGTGCAGCACTCCCTCAGTACTGACCCTCCGACAGTGCAGCACTCCCTCGGTACTGACCCTCCGACAGTGCAGCACTCCCTCAGTACTGACTCTCCGACAGTGCAGCACTCCCTCAGTACTGACCCTCCGACAGTGCAGCACTCCCTCAGTACAGACCCTGTGACAGTGCAGCACTCCCTCAGTACTGACCCTGTGACAGTGCAGCACTCCCTCAGCACTGGAACTGAAATTGTTTGCCTGCAGCATAAGTTCAAAGTTCTGGAGTTGGCTTCACAATGACTCCTGTTTGTATTTAAAATTCTGATCCTTGTGTTCAAATCCATAGATGGGCCTCCTTTCCACTTATCAACCTCAGTAACCTCTTCCAGCCCCTACAACCCTCCCTATCTCTGTAACCTCCTCCAGCTCCTACAACCCTCCCTATCTCTGTAACCTCCTCCAGCCCCTACAACCCTCCCTATCTCTGTAACCTCCTCCAGCTCCTACAACCCTCCCTATCTCTGTAACCTCCTCCAGCCCCTACAACCCTCCCTATCTCTGTAACCTCTTCCAGCCCCTACAACCCTCCCTATCTCTGTAACCTCCTCCAGCCCTACAACCCTCCCTATCTCTGTAACCTCCTCCAGTCCCTACAACCCTCCCTATCTCTGTAACCTCCTCCAGCCCCTACAACCCTCCCTATCTCTAACCTTCTCCGGCCCCTACAACCCTCCCTATCTCTGTAACCTCCTCCAGTCACTACAACCCTCCCTATCTCTAACCTTCTCCGGCCCCTACACCCCTCCCTATCTCTGTAATCTCCTCCAGCCCCTACAACCCTCCCTATCTCTCTAACCTCCTCTGGCCCCTACAACCCTCCCTATCTCTGTAACCACCTCCAGTCACTACAACCCTCCCTATCTCTGTAACCACCTCCAGTCACTACAACCCTCCCTATCTCTGTAACCTCCTCCAGTCCCTACAACCCTCCGAGATCTCTGCGCTCCTCCAATTCCGGCCTCTTGACCATCCCCCGATTCCCATCGCTCCACCATTGGCGGCCGTGCCTTCAGCTGCCTGGGCCTTTCTCTCTCTCTCCCTGTGTCTCTTTCTTTCTCTCCCTATCTCTCTCTCTCTCTCTCTCTCTCTCTCCCTGTGTGTCTGTCTCTCTCTCTCTCCCTGTCTCTCTCTCTCTCTCTCCCTGTCTCTCTCTCTCTCTCCCTGTCTCTCTCTCCCTGTGTTTCTCTCTCTCTCTCCCTGTCTCTCTCTCTCTCTCCCTGTGTTTCTCTCTCTCTCCCTGTGTCTCTCTCTCTCTGTCTCTCTCTCTCCCTGTGTCTGTCTCTCTCTCTCTCTCTCTCCCTGTGTCTCTCTCTCTCCCTGTCTCTCTCTCTCTCTCTCTCCCTGTCTCTCTCTCTCCGTGTGTCTCTCTCTCTCTCTCCCTGTCTCTCTCTCTCCCTGTGTCTCTCTCTCTCCCTGTCTCTCTCTCTCTCTCTCTCCCTGTCTCTCTCTCTCCGTGTGTCTCTCTCTCTCTCTCCCTGTGTCTCGCTCTCTCTCTGCCTGTCTGTTTCTCTCTGTCTCTCTCTCTCTCTCTGCCTCTTTCTCTCTCCTCCTTTAAGACACTCCTTAAAAAACAACCTCTGTGACTGATCATTTGGTTTCCTGACCCTATTCTCTGCTGACGTGACTCAGGTTAAAAGTTGTGTGAATTTTGTGTCTCCGAAGGGGACTTTTTCACCAGAAGCAAAGGCCCATAACAGAATCATCGGACGCTTCCAGCACAGAAGGAGGCCATTCAGCCCATCCTGTCTGTGCTGGCTCTCCGCAAGAGCCTCTCGTCCTCCATCTCCCCCCCCCCAACCCCTACAACCGAACCTCAGTCCCCTTTCCCTCCCTCCGTAACCCTGCCTGTTCCATTTCACTGAAGGACCCAGTTCCCTTTGGAAACCCTGGATTTGAATCTGCCTCCCCCACACTCTCGGGGGAACGTTCCAGATCCTAACCACTCGCCGCGTGGGAAAAGTTCCTCCGTGTCTCCGCTGCCTCTTTAGCCGGTCGCCTGGAACCTGCACCCCTTCCCCCCCACCTCCCTGAGCTCTGGGCCCGGCTGTGTCTGGTAACCGCTCACTGGGGAGGGAGTTGATTTATTGAGTCATTTACGGCTGTGACAAAACTATTTGCGTTGCTGATTTGAGGTGTGTTGTCCTGAGCGTCGCTCCGGTGACTGGGAGAGAGGCGCCTGGGTCACACACGTGAAGAAACAAGTAAATTCTTGCAAAGCTCCGCGTTGAACGAATTCTCTCCAGCCCTCACACGGGGAAGACCCGTTTCCATCGAGAGTCCTCGTGCTGGAGGGAGAGAGAGAGAGAGAGGAGGGATTGTCTGGTTGGGTTTTTACACAGGCAGGTTAATAACCAGCTCCATGGGGCCCTTGGGTACATGTCGATCAGCTGATGACCCGAATACATCGGATTACCAAGGATGTACAGCAGAGAGCCAGGCCATTCGGCCCATCTGCTCCCTGCTGGTGTTTCTGCTCCACAGGAGCCCCCTCCCCACCCCCTCTCCATCTCACCCCCATCCCCATATCCTTCTATTCTGGAGGAACAGCACCTCATCTTCCGACTCGGCACTTTACAGCCTTCCGGACTGAATACTGAGTTCAACAATTTCAGATCCTGAACTCTCTCCTCCATCCCCACCGCCTTTTCCGATCCCCTCTTTTTTCCAATAATTTATGTAGATTTTTCTTTTCCCACCTATTTCCATTATTTTTAAATGTATTTCCATCCATTGTTCTATCTCTTACCTTCTAGCCTATTTCGATCCCTTCCCCCCACCCCACCCCCACTAGGGCTACCTGGTACCTTGCTCGTCCTGCTTTCTACCCTTAATGTCCCCATTAGCACATCCCTTAGATAATATCACCACCGTCACCACCTCTTTGCCCTTTAGTCTATGACATCTTTTGGCTATCTCCACCTTATCACTGGCCCTCTATCCAGCTGTACCTGTCCCACCCCCTCTTAAACCAACATATATTTCATCTCTTTTCTATTTTTCCTTAGTTCTGTTGAAGAATCATACGGACTCGAAACGTTAACTGTTTTCCTCTCCGCAGATGCTGCCAGACCTGCTGAGTTATTCCAGGTATATTTGTCTTTGTTTTCTTCCTTCTATTCCTTTCTCCCTCATGTGTTTATCCAGCTTCCCCCTTAAACACATCGATACTATTCACCTCGACCACTCCCTGTGGGAGCGAGTCCCACATTCTCCCCACTCTCTGGGTAAAGAGGTTTCTCCTGAATTCCCCATTGGATTTATTAGTGAGGATCTTATATTGATGACCCCCTAGTTCTGGTCTCCCCCACACACAAGAGGAAACACTCCCTCTGTATCCACTCCATCAAAACCTTTCTCAATTTTAAAGACCTCGATTAGGTCACCCCCTCAGCCATCGCTTTACAAGAGAACAAAGACCCAGCCCGTCCATCCTGGCCTCATATCTTTACCCCCACGTTTCTGGGATCATCTTTGTGAATCCCTTTGTTACTCTAACCCGCCCAGATTCACAGGTTCCAGGTCATAAGGGACCTCCATTTCCGAGATTCTATTCTGTCATGGGATGTGGGTGTCGCTGGCCAGACAATCATTTTATTGCCCATCCCTAATTGCCCCTTGAACTGAGGGTCTCGCTCGGCCATTTCATGGGGCAGTTAAGAGTCAGCCACATCGCTGTGGGGTCTGGAGTCATGTGTAGGCCAGACCGGGTAAGGAGGGCAGATTTCCCTCCCCTAAAGGGGCATTAGTGACCCAGATGGGTTTTACCAACAATCGATGATAGTTTCATGGTCACCATGACTGAAACTGGCTTTTCAATTCCTGATTTGTTCATTGAATTTAAACTCCACCAGCTACCGTGGTGGGATTAGGACCCCTGTTGGAGGGTCAGTACTGAGGGAGTGCCGCACTGTCGGAGGATCAGTACTGAGGGAGTGCTGCACTGTCGGAGGGTCAGTACTGAGGGAGCGCTGCACTGTTGGAGGGTCAGTACTGAGGGAGCGCTGCACTGTCGGAGGATCGGTACTGAGGGAGTGCTGCACTGTCGGAGGGTCAGTGCTGAGGGAGTGCTGCACTGTCAGAGGGTCAGTACTGAGGGAGTGCTGCACTGTCAGAGGGTCAGTACTGAGGGAGTGCTGCACTGTCGGAGGGTCAGTACTGAGGGAGTGCTGCACTGTCGGGGCTACTGTCTTTCAGATGAGAGTTTATCAAAGGAGGGATCAAACTGAAACCCCATCTGCCCTCTCGGGCGGGTGTGAAAGATCCCACGGCTGCTATTTGGAAGAAGAGCAGGGGGGAGTTCTCCCAGGTGTCCTGGGGGCGAATATTTATCCCTCAACCAACGTCACTAAAAACAGATGATCCGGGTGACTATCACATGGGCTATTTGTGGGATCTTGCTGTGCGCAAATTGGCTGCTGGGTTTTCCCACAGTGCAACAGTAACCACACTTAAAAAAAAAAAGCCCTTCATTGGCTGTGAAACGCTTTGGGACATCCTGAGGTGGGGATAGGCGCTAGGGCAGTGCAGGTCCATCGAGCAGTGGTTGTAAGCACAGGGGGCTGGAAGTCCGCAGGAGGGGCTTGTGATCATTTTCTCTCCTCTCCCCCCTTCATAAAGTCCCCGGACGTCTCTGTTGCCTTTGAGAGAAAGGAAGGCCTGTTCCAATTGGTACTCCGGTGTGAGCCACACTCTGGGGTTGTGTCCCATGTTACTCTCCTGCCCTAGGGAAGGGTATACTTGCCGCGGAGGGAGTGCAATGACTGTCCTCGGACCTCAACCCCCGGGAGGGCTGGGTTTGTGCCGGGAGGAGAGACCGAGTCCGAACATGCGAAACTCTCTGGCGTTTTGGGAAGAATGAGGGGCGACCTCATCGAAACGTATCAAATCCTCCGAGGATTTGACGGGCTCTCGACGCGGAGAGTCTGCTCCCCACCCCCACCCCCACCCCATCTCCGCACCCGGCTGGAGAGTCTAGAACTCGGGGGGAGTGGGGGGTCACAGTCTCAGGGTAAGGGGTCGGCCATTTTGGATGGAGAGGAGGGGACATGTCTTTACTTGGAGGGTCATGAACCTTTGGAATTCCCTACCCACCCCACTAAGGAACTGGCAGAATTCAGGGAATTGCCACAGCGCAGGAGGAGGCCATTCGGCCCATCAGTGTCTACACTGGCTCTCCGAAGGAGCCTCGACATCCTTCCCCTCGCGCTGACCATGTTGGCCGCCTGTTCCAACAGAAGGTGGGGCTATTGGGCCGTGCAAAATGGCTTCCAACACCAGCATTTTGGAGTCTAACGGCACAGAAGGGGGGGAGCGTTCGGCCCATCACGCCACTGCTGGGTCTTTGAAAGCGGCGCACCCACAATGCCAGGAGGGAGGGATGCTGACCTAGCGACAATCAATGGACGGCCGCTACATCTTCTGAGTTGGGACAGTCTCCCAGAGCGAGGTGGTGCAGGTAACCCCAAAGTTGACGAAAGGAAGGAAGTCATCACTCAACCCTCGATATAAATCCCCGGTTAGGCCTCAGCTGGGGAAATGTGTCCAATTCTGGTCACCACACGATTTGGGAAGGATGTCAGGGCCTTGGAGAGGGTGCGGGGGGAGATTTACTGGAACGGTCCCAGGGATGAGGGACTTCACTTCATGTGGAGAGACTGGGAGAAGCTGGGATCGTTCTCCTCGGAGCAGAGAAGGTTAAGGGGGAGATTGAAACGAGATGTTCAAAATCATGAGGGGGTTTGGATAGAGTAAATAAGGAGAAAGTGTTTCCAGCAGCAGGAGGGTCGGTAACCAGAGGGACACAGATTGAAGAGAATCGGGGAAAAGAACCAGAGGGGGAGATGAGGAGAATTTGTATTTTTTTGACACAGCGAGTTGTTGTGATCTGGAAGGCGCTGCCTGAAAGGGCGGTGGAGGCAGATTCAATAGGAACTTTCAAAAGGGGGAATTGGAGAAATACTGGAAGGGGAAAAATTTGCAGGGATATGGGGGGAAAGAGCAGGGCGGGGGGGGGGGGGGGGATTAATTGGATAGACCTTTCAAACAGCCAGCACAGGCCCAATGGGCTGAATGGCCTCCTCCTGAGCTGTAATATCCCATGACTGTGCTCACACTCATGCTTTGCATCACTGAACCTTACAGCGCTGGGAGAGAGCGAGAGAAAGAGACAGAGACAGACGGAGAGAGAGAGAGAGAGGGACAGAGAGGTTTAGGGAGGGAATTCCAGAGCTCAGGGCCCCCAGGCAACTGAAGGCACGGCCGCCAATGGTGGAGCGATGGGAATCAGGGGATGGTCAAGAGGCTGGAATTGGAGGAGAGCAGAGATCTCAGAGGGTTGTAGGGACTGGAGGAGGTTACAGAGATAGGGAGGGTTGTAGGAGCTGGAGGAGGTTACAGAGATAGGGAGGCCTGTAGGGGCTGGAGGAGGTTCCAGAGGTAGGGAGGGTTGTAGGGGCTGGAGGAGGTTACAGGGATAGGGAGGGTTGTAGGGGCTGGAAGAGGTTACAGAGATACGGAGGGTTGTAGAGGTTGTAGGAGGTTACAGAGATAGGGAGGGTTGTAGGAGCTGGAGGAAGTTTCAGAGATAGGGAGGGTTGTAGGAGCTGGAGGAGGTTACAGAGATAGGGAGGGTTGGGGCTGGAGGAGGTTACAGAGATAGGGAGGGTTGTAGGAGCTGGAGGAGGTTACAGAGATAGGGTTGTAGGAGCTGGAGGAGGTTACAGAGATAGGAAGGGTTGTAGAGGTTGGAGGAGGTTACAGAGATAGGGAGGGTTGTAGAGGTTGGAGGAGGTTACAGAGATAGGGAGGGATGTCAGGACTGGAGGAGGTTCTAGGGTTACAAAGGGATATTGATAAATGAGGTGAATGGGCAAAACTGTGGAAATCGATTTCAACATCGACAACTGTGATAAACATTGAAACTAAAAATGGACAGAACAGGGCAATTTCTAAACGGTCAAATGCTGAAAATGTTAAGGTCCAGAGACACTTGGGCATCCCAGTGCACAGATCATCAGATATCCTGGACAGGTACAGGGAATAATCGAAGGGCCAATGGAACTCTGCCCTTTCTATCTCACGGATTAGAATATAAGGGGGTAGAGGTCATGCTTCAGCCTATATAAAGCCCTGGTTGGACCACACCTGGAGTCACTGTGAGATGTTCTGGGCCCCACACCTTAGGAAGGATATACTGACCTCGGAGGGAGCGCAGTGTCGATTTACCAGAATGAGACCGGGACTCCGAGGGTTAAATTACAAGGAGAGATTAAACACAAACTCAGCTTGTATCTCCTGGAATTTAGAGGGTTAAGGGGTGGATTTGATCAAAGTTTTGAGATATTAAGGGGGACAAAGTGGGGTCGATAGAGAGAAACCATTTCCGCTGGTTGGGGGGGAGTCTGGGACTCGGGGGCAGAGTCTAAAAATGAGAGGCCGACCTTTCAGGAGTGAAATTAGGAAACATTCCCACACACATTGGTCTCCATCACAAGGGGATTCGAGTGCGGGAGTGAAGATGTCTTGCTGCAGTTTTACAGACCCTTGGTGAGATCCCACCTGGAGTATTGTGCACAGTTTTGGTCTCCTTTTCGGAGGAAGGATAGACTTGTCATAGAGGGAGGGCAGCGAATGTTCACCAGACTGATTCCTGGGATGGCGGGTTTGTCTTATGAGGAGAGACTGAGGAAACTGGGACTGTATTCTCTGCAGGGCTCAACAGGACAGGTGGAGATAGGATGTTTCCCCCTGGCTGCTGAGTCTAGGACCAGGGGACATAGTCTCAGAATAAGGGGCAGGACTGAGACAAGGAGGAGTTTCTTCACTTGGAGGGTGGTGAATCTTTGGAATTCTCTAACCCAGAGGGCTGTGGGAGGCTCAGTCATGGACTTGGGTTGTTTTTGTTGGAGCAGAGAAGACTGAGGGGCGACCCGATCGATGTGTACAAGATTATGAGGGACATGGACAGGGTGGATAGGGAGCAGCTCTTCCCCTTAGTCGAAGAGTCAGTCACGAGGGGGCATAAGTTCAAGGTGAGGGGCAGGAGGTTTAGGGGGGATGTGAGGGAAAACATTTTTACCCAGAGGGTGGTGACGGTCTGGAATGCGCTGCCTGGGAGGGTGGTGGAGGTGGGTTGCCTCACATCCTTTAAAAAGTACCTGGATGAGCACTTGGCACGTCATAACATTCAAGGCTATGGGCCAAGTGCTGGTAAATGGGATTAGGTAGGTAGGTCAGGTGATCCTCACGTGTTGGTGCAGAGTCGATGGGCCGAAGGGCCTCTTCTGCACTGTGTGATTCTGTGACTATGTTGAAGACAGAGAGCGACAGGTTTCTGGAGACCAACAACATGAAGGGATATGGAGATGGTGCAGGGAAGGGGCGTTGGGGGAGATGATCAGCCCGTGATCCGTCTGAATGGCAGAGCAGGCTCGATGGGCCGATTGGCCTCCTCCTATTCCTATGTTCTCAGGAAGGGCGGTAACAGTTTGGAAGCCTCATCCAGGAATGGCCAACGACGCGAAAAATCAATGGTTAATGTTGAATCTGGGAGATTGTGACAGATTTTCGTGAAGCAAAGTTCATGAGGAGGAGAGGAGAGTGTGTGTGTGTGTGTGGTGTGAGGTGTCCACAGTCCCACTGCTCTGCCAGGAGCAGCCGCAAGTTCATTCTGTCACAAGGTGAAACTGCTCAGCAGCGTGTGAGCAGCGATAGACGGAGAGACCAAACTCCAGCGAGATTCTCCGTCATCAGGCCCACCAGCAGAGAACTCAGCAAAAGTAATTACTTACACGTCTCCTGTCATCTGTACCCTCACCAGTGGAATTTCACATTTTGGTTACTAATATTTCAGCTAAAAAAAATACAATGTAAACCTTCCCATCGGAGTATTTTCAGCGATCTTTCACACACAGCCCTACAATATTGTGAAACCCATCGATTGTGTCACTGGATATCTTTCTACTCCGGTAATGTTTGATGGGGACGGTGTAGAGGGAGCTTTACTCTGTATCTAACCCCGTGCTGAAGCTGCCCTGGGAGTGTTTGATGGGGACAGTGTAGAGGGAGCTTTACTCTGTATCTAACGCCGTGCTGTACCTGTCCTGGGAGTGTTTGATGGGGACGGTGTAGAGGGAGCTTTACTCTGTATCTAACCCCGTGCTGTACCTGCCCTGGGAGTGTTTGATGGGGACAGTGTAGAGGGAGCTTTACTCTGTATCTAACCCCATGCTGTACCTGTCCTGGGAGTGTTTGATGGGGACAGTGTAGAGGGAGCATTACTCTGTATCTAACCCCGTGCTGTACCTGTCCTGGGAGTGTTTGATGGGGACAGTGTAGAGGGAGCTTTACTCTGTATCTAACCCCATGCTGTACCTGTCCTGGGAGTGTTTGATGGGGACAGTGTAGAGGGAGCTTTACTCTGTATCTAACCCCGTGCAGTACCTGTCCTGGGAGTGTTTGATGGGGACAGTGTAGAGGGAGCTTTACTCTGTATCTAACCCCGTGCTGTACCTGTCCTGGGAGTGTTTGATGGGGACGGTGTAGAGGGAGCTTTACTCTGTATCTAACCCCGTGCTGTACCTGTCCTGGGAGTGTTTGATGGGGACAGTGTAGAGGGAGCATTACTCTGTATCTAACCCCGTGCTGTACCTGTCCTGGGAGTGTTTGATGGGGACAGTGTAGAGGGAGCTTTACTCTGTATCTAACCCCATGCTGTACCTGTCCTGGGAGTGTTTGATGGGGACAGTGTAGAGGGAGCTTTACTCTGTATCTAACCCCGTGCTGTACCTGTCCTGGGAGTGTTTGATGTGGACAGTGTAGAGGGAGTTTTACTCTGTATCTAACCCCGTGCTGTGCCTGTCCTGGGAGTGTTTGATGGGGACAGTGTAGAGGGAGCTTTACTCTGTATCTAACCCCGTGCTGTACCTGTCCTGGGAGTGTTTGATGGGGACAGTGTAGAGGGAGCTTTACTCTGTATCTAACCCCGTGCTGTACCTGTCCTGGGAGTGTTTGATGGGGACAGTGTAGATGGAGCTTTACTCGGTATCTAACCCTGTGCTGTACCTGTCCTGGGAGTGTTTGATGGGGACAGTGTAGAGGGAGTTTTACTCTGTATCTAACCCCGTGCTGTACCTGTCCTGGGAGTGTTTGATGGGGACGGTGTAGAGGGAGCTTTACTCTGTATCTAACCCCGTGCTGTACCTGTCCTGGGAGTGTTTGATGGGGACAGTGTAGATGGAGCTTTACTCTGTATCTAACCCCGTGCTGTACCTGTCCTGGGAGTGTTTGATGGGGACAGTGTAGATGGAGCTTTACTCTGTATCTAACCCTGTGCTGTACCTGTCCTGGGAGTGTTTGATGGGGACAGTGTAGAGGGAGCTTTACTCTGTATCTAACCCCGTGCTGTACCTGTCCTGGGAGTGTTTGATGGGGACAGTGTAGAGGGAGCTTTACTCTGTATCTAACCCCGTGCTGTACCTGTCCTGGGAGTGTTTGATGGGGACAGTGTAGATGGAGCTTTACTCTGTATCTAACCCTGTGCTGTACCTGTCCTGGGAGTGTTCTGTACATGCATTGCGTAGCTTGATTTCTATGTTCTAAATGTCAAGGACAGTCCCAAATATTTTCTTTAAATTTGGACATCAGTGCCGAGGTGAAATTTTAGCAAAGATCCTGGCAAGGATAAACAAACTGGGAAACTTTTCATTCGGCAAATGCCTTTTCCAATCTTCAACATCAGTTTGGATCCACGTGGTTTGAAAGTTGTTGAATTGGGATCGGGCCTGAGAGCGAGATGATTAAAAGTGATCGCTTTTAACCACTGCTGAAGGTCCTTTGAAGTCTTTAAGAAATGTCCTGTGAGTTGTTGAGCCTTTCCGAACATGGAGCTTTCAATTACAGGAAGGGAGTGTGGATAGATTCTGAGTTCCCTGTCAATTGGCTTCACTCCCTCTGCTGCCTCTCTTTCCCTCACTGGAGCCTTTGTTCCCTACGTCAGTCAGCTCTGCCTCCCCAGGCCCTCCCACTGAGATGCTCCAGACCCCACTGCAAGTTGAGGGAATCTCACCCATTCCGTCCACCCTCCTCACGGTGATCCTGTAAGTGTCTCCGCTTACCGAGAGGGAGAGGGATACCAGCCTGGGATTAAACCCCCCTACAGCGGTACTCGCTCTCTCTCTCTCTCTCTCTCTCATCAGTATGTCTGCCTCACCCCCAAGCCTCTCTCTCCCCCCATGTTCATCTCTCTCTCTCTCCCGCAGTCTTCCCTCTCACCCACCCAACAGTCTCTCCCTGCCCCAGTCTCTCCCTGATTCTCTCTCTCTCCCCCGGACTCTCCGCCCAGTCTCTCCTGTGTGTCTCTCTCTCTCCCCCAGACTCTCTCTCCGCCCAGTCTCTCCTGTGTCTCTCTCTCTCTCTCTTTCCCCCAGACTCTCCACCCAGTCTCTCCTGTCTCCCTCTCTCTCTCCCCCAGACTCTCTCTTTCTCATCAGTCTCTCTCTCTCTCCAGTTTCTCTCTCTCTCCCCAGTCTCTCTCTCTCTCCCCAGTCTCTCTCTTTCTCCCCAGTCTCTCTCTCTCTCCAGTTTCTCTCTCTCTCCAGTCTCTCTCCAGTTTTTTCTCTATCTTTCTCTCTCCCTCTCTCTCCAATCTTTCTCTCCAGTCTCTCTCCCTCTCTCTGCAGCTTCTCCCTCTCTCCCTCTCTCTCCAGTCTTTCTCTCCCTCTCTCCAATCTTTCTCTTACCCTCTCTCTCTAATCTTTCTCTCCCTCTCTCCAATCTTTCTCTCCCTCTCTCTCCAGTCTCTCTCCACCCTCCCCCACTCCCAGCCTCTCACGACCCATCAAGATATGAACACCCCATTCAATAAACTAAGATCTCAATCACATCATTCAAGAGGAAGGTTATTTCTGAGCACTTAAACCCACAGAGGCTTGCACAGCTCAGTCAATGCTGAAAGGAAAAGGGGAATTATTGTGAAAAATAACTGAATTAAGAAATTGGACCTGACTTGAATTTTTATTTAAATCTGAAAATATCATGTCTGAGCATTAATGAGAATCTTAACCTGAAAGTTGGAGAACTGTGCACAGTTCTGGTCTCCATATCCCTTGGTTAGACCACACTGGGAGCACTGTGCACAGTTCTGGTCTCCATATCCCTCGGTTAGACCACACTTGGAGCACTGTGCACAGCTCTGGTCTCCATATCCCTTGGTTAGACCACACTTGGAGCACTGTGCACAGTTCTGGTCTCCATATCCCTTGGTTAGACCACACTGGGAGCACTGTGCACAGCTCTGGTCTCCATATCCCTCGGTTAGACCACACTCGGAGCACTGTGCACAGTTCTGGTCTCCATATTCCTCGGTTAGACCACACCTGGAGCACTGTGCACAGCTCTGGTCTCCATATCCCTTGTTTAGACCACACTTGGAGCACTGTGCACAGTTCTGGTCTCCATATCCCTCGGTTAGACCACACTCGGAGCACTGTGCACAGTTCTGGTCTCCATATCCCTTGGTTAGACCACACTTGGAGCACTGTGCACAGTTCCAGTCTCCATATACCTCGATTAGACTACACTTGGAGGACTGTGCACAGTTCTGGTCTCCATATCCCCTGGTTAGACCACACTTGGAGCACTGTGCACAGTTCTGGTCACTTATTACAAAATGGATGTAGAGGCACTGGAGAAGGTGAAAAAAAGATTTTCAAGCATGATATCAGAACTGAGAGGTTACAACTCTCAGGAAAGACTGAACAGGCTGGGGCTCTTTTCTCTAGAAAAGAGAAGGCTGAGGGGGTGACCTGATCGAGGTCTTTAAAATGATGAGAGGGTTTCGATAGGGTAGACGTAGAGAAGATGTTTCCACTTGTCGGAGTGAGACCAGAACTAGGGACCATCGATATAAGATCATCACTAATAAACCCCAATGGGGAATTCAGGAGAAACCTCTTTACCCAGAGAGTGGGGGGAATGTGGAACTCGCTCCCACAGGGAGTGGTCGAGGTGAATAGTGTCGATGTGTTTAAGGGGGAAGCTGGATAAACACATGAGGGGGAGAAAGGAATAGAAGGGTATGGGGATGGGGTGGGAGGAGGCTTGTGTGGAGCGGAAACACCAGCACGGAGCAGATGGGCCGAATTGCCTGTAGTCCCAAGAGAGAATGAGGTGCTGAGGAATGGTGCTGTCTTTCAAATGAGACATTAAACCGAGGCCCCCCTCTGCCCTTTCAGGGGGCTGTAAAAGATGCCACAGCCACCATTTGGAAGAAGAGCAGGGGGGGGAGGGGAGTTCTCCCTGGGGCCAATAGTTATCCCTCAACCAACAGCACTAAAAAAAAAACAGATGATCTGGGTCATTATCACATTGTTGTTTGTGGGATCTTGCTGTGCGCAAATTGGCGCAGCGTTTCCTACAAAGTGACCGCACTTCAATAAAAGTCCTCTGTTGGCTGTGAAACGCTTCGGGACGTCCTGAGGCTGCAGACGGACGCGACAAAGAGGCAAGGCCTTTCCTTCCCCCAGGGGTCAGAGGGCAAACGAGAGTGAGGCCTACTCCAAACAGGCTCCCGGCCTTCTGCGCCTCGCCTCGAGCCTTGATTGGCCCGAGCAGCGAGGAGGCGACAACGCGAGGGAGTGAAGTGGAACGTTTGTGAAAGAGATTTCAAAATCTTCAGCTGCGCGTACACTAAATTTGACAAAATAGTGTTGCCGTGTCAGTGTTAATCAGTGTAATTAAACAGATCGAAGGGAAAGCAATTTCCAGTTTCATATCAAGAAGATATGCAAATAACAGTCCTGCACAGTGGGTGATAAATGTGTTCACTAATTAAGTTGTTATAGGTGCAGGAATTATTTCATATTAACTGTGACACAAACTCTGCACCAATTATCTCCATCACGTCACTCATCCACTCACACTGTGCCTGCTTCCTCTGTGTGAGGAATAAACAACCTGAGAATTAGTCATCATCTTTCACCCAGGATCTAACACACGGGGACAGGGAGACACCCACAGGCAGGGACGCCCGCCCCCACACGTGTACACGCGCCCTCTTCCTCCCTCAAAGTGTGGCCAAGGTCCAGGGCTGGGCCTGTTGAGGGTGAACCGGTGCTCTACACACGTTTAACGTGACCTCCTTGCTTTTCGTTTGGCACCTGCTTTCAGAGCTTTTCCGTCATGCTCACACTGGGGCAGAATCACAGGAAATCATCAACCAGTGGTCAGGGCCGGGGGGAAACAACAATTTATACAGCACAAGAAGAGAGCGGCGAGTGCCTGTCAGGCGGACCCCGATTGGTGCAGGCGTTGCCATGACGGCCGTACCCGACCCAACCCGCGCTGGCGAAACTCGAAACATAGCGCCCAACGTTAGATGTGACTCCGCGATTGGACAACGCCTGGTAAACAACCCTGGTCACGCAAAAAATTGCGAACCAGTTTCAGATTGTCAGCCCGGCCCACAGTGTGGCTCACTTACACGTGCTCAAAGCCACACGTACAGGGCCTGTCCTTTGCGGAGGAGAGGAACTTGTCCACACGTCGTGCCTTTATCGACCAAACAACAGCCATATTCCCTGGTTCATTCCCCTGGGGCAGTGCCTTGACCAATTGGAGTTGACCTGGCCGATTTGAACTTTTGCAAAGCTGAGCAGTTAACTGGTCTGCGCTGCATTCCCTGTGGCTCCATTAGCACTCTCTTCTCGTGCGGTATAAGATTGTTGTTCCTCCGATACTGTCGGTGAATTCTTTGCGAGCTATCCCAGTGAGGGCCCAAAGCTTTGATGGGTACAGCTCTTTCTCAGCATCTCCGTGCCTTGCTATCTTGCCTTTCGATACTCCAGGAAGTTACTGGCTGGGTATTTGTTGCCCATCCCTAATTGCCCCTTGAGCAACTGCCATTGGCGCTCGCTGTGTGGCTGGTGCCACTGTTTCGGGAGGCTGTTAAGGGTCAACCACATGGCTGTGGGTCTGGACTCACCTAGATTCATCATGGCACAGAAGGAGGCCATTCGGCCCATCCAGTCCATGCTGTCTCTCTGTAGATCAATCCAGTCAGTCCCATTCCCCCCGCTCTATCCCCGCATCCCGGCAAGTTTATTTCCCTCAAGTGTCCGTCCAATTTCCTTTTGAAATCGTTCATCGTCTCCATTTCCACCATCCTCGTAGGCAGCGAGTTCCAGCTCATTACCACTCGCTGTGTAAAAAAGTTCCTCCTCACATCCCCCCCTGCCCAAAACCTTCAATCTGTGTCCCCCAGTCCTTGCACCATCAGCTAATGGCAACAGCTTCTCTTTGTCTACCTTATCTAAACCCTTCATCATCTTGTCCACCTCGATCAGATCCCCCCTCAATCTCCTTTGCTCCAAGGAGAACAACCCCAGCTTCTCCAACCCAACCTTGTAGCTAAAATCCCTCACCCCTGGCCCCATTCTGGTCAATCTCCTCCCCACCCTCTCAAGGACCCTCACTTCCTCCCCAAAGTGAGGTGACCAGAACTGGGCACAGTACTCTGCTGTCGGCCAGAGTAGGTGAGCGTTGCAGATTGCTTTTCCCAAGGGGACAATGAATGAACCAGATGGGTCTTGAGGACAATCCAGTAATTTCATACTCACTATTACTGAGGTAAGCTTTTAACTCCAGATTCAATGAATTAATTGAATTTAAATTCCCCTCCCCAGTGGCTGTGGTGGGATTTGAACTCATGTTTCTGGATCATTGGTTTGGACGGCAGGATTGGCGTTTGAATGACAGAACTACCTTGCGACTGGAACCCCATAAACGCTATCGCCCTGCCTTCCATGGGATCTTGCTGTGCTCAGACTGGCTGCCGTGTTTCCTACATTACAACAGTGACTTTTGAAAAAAAAATCTTTCACAGGATGTGGGCGTCGCTGGCTAGGCCAGAATTTATTGCCCATCCCTCATTGCCCCTTGAGAAGGAGGTGGTGAGCTGCCTTCTTGAACCGCTGCAGTCCCTGTGGTGTAGGGACACCCACAGTGCTGTTAGGGAGGGAGTTCCAGGATTTTGACCCAGCGACAGTGAAGGAACGGCCGATATATTTCCAAGTCAGGATGGTGAGTGGCTTGGAGGAGAACTTCCAGGTGGTGGTGTTCCCCATGTGTCTGCTGCCCTTGTCCTTCTAGATGGTAGTGGACGTGGGTTTGGAAGGTGCTGTCTAAGGAGCCTTGGTGAATTCCTGCAGTGCATCTTGTAGATGGTACACACACTGCTGCTACTGTGTGTCGGTGGTGGAGGGAGTGAATGTTTGTGGATGGGGTGCCAATCAAGCGGGGCTGCTTTGTCCTGGATGGTGTTGAGCTTCTTGAGTGTTGTGGGAGCTGCACTCATCCAGGCAAGTGGAGAGTATTCCATCACACTCCTGACTTGTGCCTTGTAGATGGTGGACAGGCTTTGGGGAGTCAGGAGGTGAGTTACTCATCGCAGGATTCTTAGCCTCTGACCTGCTCTTGTAGCCACAGTATTTATATGGCTAGTTCAGTTCAGTTTCAGGTCAATGGTAGCCCCCAGGATGTTGACAGTGGGGGATTCAGTGATGGTAATGCCATTGAATGTCAAGGGGTGATGGTTAGATTCTCTCTTATTGGAGATGGTCATTGCCTGGCACTTGTGTGACGCGAATGTTACTTGCCACTTGCCAGACCAAGCCTGGATACTGTCCAGGTCTTGCTGCATTTGGACATGGGCTGCTTCAGTATCTGAACTAGGGATCCCTAATCAGTATTAGGGATGGGCACTAAATGCTGGGCTTGTCAGGGATGCCCACATCTCGTGAGTGAATATTTAAAGTGACAGACTGATCATTTTGAACGAGTTAGGGGTGGGGAGGTTGGGTCTGTTGAACGATCGTTCCAGTATGTGAACACACTGTGTCTCCTTCACTGCTGCCTCCAAAAAGCAACGTGTGTCACTGGGCTAGAACGTGAATCTTAAAGCAAATTGATTTCGAGTCATGCTGTTTTCCAGTTTCACGAATGGGACTGTGCAGGATCAAATGGGCTGTTTGAAAACTATGCTTACAATCAGGAGCCTCCCATGTACCCAATGATATCACCCACAGATTGACATTCACTCCAACATTCGCTGCAATATTCTCATTACTGGGTCACAGTCAGTGGAGAGACAATATTAAATAAAGGGTGCAACTCTAAAGAGGGAGCAGAGGGACCTGGGAGTACCTGTGCACAAGTCACTGAGAGTGGCAGAACGGGTTGAGAGCGCGGTAAATAAAGCGCACAGTATCCTGGGCTTTATTCACAGGGGCACAAGAGCATGGAGGTTATGTTAAACCTGTATAAGGTACGGGGTCAGCCCCAGCTGGAGTTTTGTGTCCAGTTCTAGGCACCACACTTTAGGAAGGATGTGAAGGCGTGAGAGAGAGAGAGAGAGAGAGTGCGGAAAAGATTCACGAGAATGGTTCCAGGGACGAGGGACTTCAGTTCCACGGACGGGTTGGAGAAGCTGGGACTGTTCACCTCGGAGAAGAGAAGGTTGGCGAGGAGATTTGATGGAGGTGTTTAGAATCACGAGGGGTCCGGACAACGTAGGGAGGGAGAGACTGTTCCCGTTGGCAACAGGATCGAGAACCAGAGGGACGCAGATTTAAGGTGATTGGTAAAAGAAGCAACGGAGACAGGAGGAGAAACTTTTTCACACAGCGGGTGGTTAGGATCTGGAACGTTCTGCCCGAGAGTGTGGGGGAGGCAGGTTCAATCGAGGTTTCAAATGGGAACTGGGTCCTTAACTGAAATGGAAGAATGGGCAGGGTTATGGAGTAAAGGTGGCCTGGGATAGGATGAGTTCAGCTGTTCTAGAAGAGAGCTGGCATTGATAGGATGGGTAGAATGGCCTCTTTCTGTAAAGGTTCTATGATACCATGAAACCCTGTCAGCATATCAGAAGGTTTGTGGGTCAGTTAGACACAGAGTAAATCTCCCTCTGCACTGTCCCCATCAAACACTCCCAGGACAGGTACAGCACGGGGTTAGATACAGAGTAAAGCTCCCTCTACACTGTCCCCATCAAACACTCCCAGGACAGGTACAGCACGGGGTTAGATACAGAGTAAAGCTCCCTCTACACTGTCCCCATCAAACACTCCCAGGACAGGTACAGCACGGGGTTAGATACAGAGTAAAGCTCCCTCTGCACTGTCCCCATCAAACACTCCCAGTACAGGTACAGCACAGGGTTAGATACAGAGTAAAGCTCCCTCTAAACTGTCCCCATCAAACACTCCCAGGGCAGGTACAGCACAGGGTTAGATACAGAGTAAAGCTCCCTCTACACTGTCCCCATCAAACACTCCCAGGACAGGTACAGCACAGGGTTAGATACAGAGTAAAGCTCCCTCTACACTGTCCCCAACAAAACACTCCCAGGACAGGTACAGCACGGGGTTAGGTACAGAGTAAAGCTCCCTCTACACTGTCCCCATCAAACACTCCCAGGTCAGGTACAGCACAGGGTTAGATACAGAGTAAAGCTCCCTCTACACTGTCCCCAACAAAACACTCCCAGGACAGGTACAGCACAGGGTTAGATACAGAGTAAAGCTCCCTCTACACTGTCCCCATCAAACACTCCCAGGACAGGTACAGCACGGGGTTAGATACAGAGTAAAGCTCCCTCTACACTGTCCCCATCAAACACCCCCAGGACAGGTACAGCACGGGGTTAGATACAGAGTAAAGCTCCCTCTACACTGTCCCCATCAAACACTCCCAGGACAGGTACAGCACGGGGTTAGATACAGAGTAAAGCTCCCTCTACACTGTCCCCATTAAACACCCCCAGGACAGGTAGAGCACGGGGTTAGATATAAGATGTAATGGATACACCTTCCTCATACATGCAACGTGTGTCTGTCAGTGTGGAGTGTAGACTGTGCCTCGCAATCATGACTGTCTGTAAAAACCTACCCCTGGGAGTTGTTAAGAAGAGCTAACGTTGTGAAGGGAGTGTGGATTGTGTGTTTTACTGCTTCCCGCATTAACAGCAAAGTTGTAAACATTGCTGAGTACATCTCAGCGTCTGGCAGGGAGTTGATAGAGTTCGTCTAACACTGGAAACAGGGTCAGGGAAAAAAGCCTGAGGCACTTTCCTGTTTCATTTTGTTCAGGCCTCTTCATTACCATCGCAACCTGTTTCTCGCTGACCATTGGCTCCAGGATCAGCAGCGACACCATTTTCAAGTTCAACCGCCAGTGTACCATTCCCTCCCTATCTCCATACCCTCCACTAGCCACAGCATCCCTCCCTATCTCCGTACCCTCCTCCAGCCCGAGCATCCCTCCCTATCTCCGTACCCTCCTCCAGCCCCAGCATCCCTCCCTATCTCCGTACCCTCCACCAGCACCAGCATCCCTCCCTATCTCCATACCCTCCTCGGGCCCCACAACCCTCCCTATCTCCGTACCCTCCTCCAGCCCCAGCATCCCTCCCTATCTCCGTATCCTCCTCCAGCCCCAGCATCCCTCCCTATCTCCGTACCCTCCTCAGGCCCCACAACCCTCCCTATCTCCGTACCCTCCTCCAGTCCCAGCATCCCTCCCTATCTCCGTACCCTCCTCCAGCCCCAGCATCCCTCCCTATCTCCGTATCCTCCTCCAGCCCCAGCAACCCTCCCTATCTCCGTACCCTCCTCCAGCCCCAGCATCCCTCCCTATCTCTGTACCCTCCTCCAGCCCCAGCATCCCTCCCTATCTCCGTACCCTCCTCCAGCCCCAGCATCCCTCCCTATCTCCGTACCCTCCTCGGGCCCCACAACCCTCCCTATCTCCGTACCCTCCTCCAGCCCCAGCATCCCTCCCTATCTCCGTACCCTCCTCCAGTCCCAGCATCCCTCCCTATCTCCGTACACTCCTCCAGCCCCAGCATCCCTCCCTATCTCCGTACCCTCCTCCAGTCCCACAACCCTCCCTAACTCCGTACCCTCCACCAGCCCCAGCATCCCTCCCTATCTCCGTACCCTCCTCCAGCAGCAGCATCCCTCCCTATCTCTGTAACCTCCTCCAACCCCAACAACCCTCCCTATCTCTGTAACTTCCTCCAGCCCCAACAACCCTCCCTATCTCTGTAACCTCCTCCAGTCCCTACAGTCCTCCCTATCTCTGTAACCTCCACCAGCCCCAACAACCCTCCCTATCTCTGTAACCTCCTCCAGCCCCAACAACCCTCCCTATCTCTGTAACCTCCCCCAGCCCCTACAATCCTCCTGATCTCTGTAACTTTTCACCTTGGTGGAGGGATCAATAACCAGGGGGCATCGATTGAAGGTAAGGGGCAGGAGGTTTAGAGGGGATGTGAGGAAGGATTTTTTCACCTAGAGGGTGGTGGGAATCTGGAACTCACTACCTGAAAGGGTGGCAGAGATAGAAACCCTCATAACATTTAAGAAGTATTTGGATGTGCACTTGCGATGCCACGGCAGACAAGGCTATGGGCCTAGTGCTGGAAAATGGGATTAGAAAAGTTAGGTACATGTTTGACCAACACAGACTCGAAGGGCCGAAGGGCTTTTTCCTGTGCTGCAGACCTCTATGACTCCATGACCCTCCCTCCCACTGCAAATTCGTCCAACCCCGACAACCCTTCCTACCTCAGAATCCTCCACCATCCCCTACATCCCTCACTATCTCTGTAACCTCCTCCAGCCCCTAAAACCCTCCCTATCTCCGTAACCTCCTCCAGCCCCTACGACCCACACTATTTAGGAAAATTTCTCCAGCCCCTACAAGCCTCCCTATCTCTGTAACTTCCTCCAGCCCCAACAACCCTCCCAATCGCGGAACCCTCCTCCAGCCCCAGCATCCCTCCCAATCTCCGTACCCTCCTCCAGCCCCAGCACCCCTCCCTATGTCCGTACCCTCCTCCAGCCCCAGCATACCTCACTATCTCCATACCCTCGTCCAGCCCCAGCATCCCTCCCTATCTCCGTACCCTCCTCCAGCCCCAGCATACCTCCCTATCTCTGTAACCTCCTCCAGCCCCTACAACCCTCCCTATCTCCATACCCTCCTCCAGCCCCAGCATCCCTCCCTATCTCTGTAACCACCTCCAGCCCCTTCAACCTTCCCTATCTTTGAAAACTCCACCAACCCCTACGACCCTCCCTATTTCTGTAACCTCCTCCAGCCCCTACAACCCTACCTATCTCTGTAACCTCCTCCAGCCCCTACATCCCTCCCTATCTCGGTAACCTCCACCAGCCCCTACAACCCTCCCTATCTCGGAAACCTCCTCCAGCACCTACAACCCTCCCTATCTCTGTAACCTCCTCCAGACACTACAACCCTCCCTATCTCTGTAACCTGCTCCAGCCCCTACAACCCTCCCTATCTCTGTAAACTCCTGCAGCCCCTACAACCCTCCCTATCTCCGTACTCTCCTCCAGCCCCAGCATCCCTCCATATCTCCGTACACTCCTCCAGCCCCAGCATCCCTCCCTATCTCCGTACCCTCCTCCAGCCCCAGCATTCCTCCCTATCTCTGTAACCTCCTCCGGCCCCACAACTCTCCCTATCTCCATACCCTCCTCCAGCCCCAGCATCCCTCCCTATCTCCATACCCTCCTCCAACCCAAGCATCCCTCCCTATCTCCGTACCCTCCTCCAGCCCCTACAACCCTACCTATCTCTGTAACCTCCTCCAGCCCCAGCATGCCTCCCTATCTCCGTAACCTCCTCCAGCCACAGCATCCCTCCCTATCTCCGTACCCTCCTCCAGTCCCAGCATCCCTCCCTATCTCCGTACCCTCCTCCAGCCCCAGCATCCCTCCCTATCTCTGTAACCACCTCCAGCCACAGCATCCCTCCCTATCTCCGTACCCTCCTCCAGTCCCCGCATCCTTCCCTATCTCCGTACACTCCTCCAGCCCCAGCATCCCTCCCTATCTCCGTACACTCCTCCAGCCCCAGCATCCCTCCCTATCTCCGTAACCTCCACCGTCCCCTCCTACGGCCCCACAACCCTCCCTATCTCCGTACACTCCTCCAGCCCCAGCATCCCTCCATATCTCCGTATACCCCTCCAGCCCCAGCATCTCTCCCTATCTCCGTACCCTCCTCCAGCCGCATCATCCCTCCCTATCTCCGTAACCTCCTCCAGCCCCAGCATCCCTCCCAATCTCCGTACACTCCACCGGCCCCACAACCCTCCGTATCTCCTTACTCTCCTCCAGCCCCAGCATCCCTCCCAATCTCCATACCGTCCTCCAGCCCCAGCATCCCTCCCTATCTCCATACCCTCCTCCAACCCCAGCATCCCTCCCTATCTCCGTACCCTCCTCCAGCCCCTACAACCCTCCCCATCTCTGTAACCTCCTCCAGCCCCAGCATCCCTCCCTATCTCTGTAACCTCCTCCAGCCCCTACAACCCTCCCTATCTCTGTAACCTCCTCCAGCCCCTACAACCCTCCCATTCTCTGTAACCTCCTCCAGCACCTACAACCCTCCCTATCTCTGTAACCTCCTCCAGCCACTACAACCCTCCCTATCTCTGTAACCTGCTCCAGCCCCTACAACCCTCCCTATCTCTGTAACCTCCTGCAGCCCCTACAACCCTCCCTATATCTGTCACGGCCTCCAGCCCCTACAACCCTCCCTATCACTGTAACCTCCTCCAGCGCCAACAACCCTCCCCATCTCTGTAACCTCCTCTAGCCCCTACAACCCTCCCTATCTCTGTAAACTCCTCCAGCGCCTCCAACCCTCCCTATCTCTGTAACCTCCTCCAGCCTCTACAACCCTCCCTATCTCTGTAACCTCCTCCAGCCCCTACAACCCTCCCTATCTCTGTAACCTCCTCCAGCCCCTACAACCCTCCCTGTCTCTGTAACCTCCTCCAGCACCTACAACCCTCCCTATCTCTGTAACCTCCTCCAGCCACTACAACCCTCCCTATCTCTGTAACCTGCTCCAGCCCCTACAACCCTCCCTATCTCTGTAACCTCCTGCAGCCCCTACAACCCTCCCTATATCTGTCACGGCCTCCAGCCCCTACAACCCTCCCTATCACTGTAACCTCCTCCAGCGCCAACAACCCTCCCCATCTCTGTAACCTCCTCTAGCCCCTACAACCCTCCCTATCTCTGTAAACTCCTCCAGCGCCTCCAACCCTCCCTATCTCTGTAACCTCCTCCAGCCTCTACAACCCTCCCTATCTCTGTAACCTCCTCCAGCCCCTACAACCCTCCCTATCTCTGTAACCCTCTCCAGCGGCTACAACCCTCCCTATCTCCGTACCCTCCTCCAGCCCCAGCATCCCTCCCTATCTCCGTACCCTCCTCCAGCCCCAGCATCCCTCCCTATCTCCGTACCCTCCTCCAGCACCACCATCCCTCCCTATCTCCGAACCCTCCTCAGGTCCCACAACCCTCCGTATCTCCATACTCTCCTCCAGCCCCAGCATCCCTCCCTATCTCCATACCCTCCTCCAGCCCCAGCATCCCTCTTTATCTCCATACCCTCCTCCAACCCCAGATTCCCTCCCTACCTCCGTACCCTCCTCCAGCCCCTACAACCCTCCCTATCTCTGTAACATCCTCCAGCCCCAGCATCTCTTCCTATCTCTGTAACATCCTCTGGCCCCACAACCCTTCCTATCTCCGTACCCTCCTCCAGCCCCAGCATCCCTCCCTATCTCTGTACCCTCTGCCAGCCCCTACAACGCTCCCTATCTCTGTAACTTCCTCCAGCCCCTACAACCCTCCCTATCTCTGTAACCTCCTCCAGCCCCTACAACCCTCCCTGTCTCTGTAACCTCCTCCAACCCCTAAAAGCCTCCCTATATCTGTAACCTCCTCCAGCCCCTACAAGCGTCCCTATCTCTGTAACCTCCTCCAGCCCCTACAACCCTCCCTATCTCTGTAACCTCCTCCAGCCCCAGCATCTCTTCCTATCTCTGTAACATCCTCTGGCCCCACAACCCTTCCTATCTCCGTACCCTCCTCCAGCCCCAGCATCCCTCCCTATCTCCGTACCCTCTGCCAGCCCCTACAACGCTCCCTATCTCTGTAACTTCCTCCAGCCCCTACAACCCTCCCTATCTCTGTAACCTCCTCCAGCCCCTACAACCCTCCCTGTCTCTGTAACCTCCTCCAACCCCTAAAAGCCTCCCTATATCTGTAACCTCCTCCAGCCCCTACAAGCGTCCCTATCTCTGTAACCTCCTCCAGCCCCTACAACCCTCCCTATCTCTGTAACCTCCTCCACCCGACACCCCCCCTTGTCTCTGAAACCTCCTCCAGCCCCTACAACCCTCCCTATCTCTGTAACCCTCTCCAGCGGCTACAACCCTCCCTATCTCAGAACCCTCCACTAGCCCCTACAACCCTCCCTATCTCCATACCCTCCTCTAGCCCCTACAACCCTCCCTATCTCTGTAAACTCCTCCAGCGCCTACAACCCTCCCTATCTCTGTAACCTCCTCCAGCCACAGCATCCCTCCTTATCCCTGTAAACTCCTCCAGCCCCAGCATCCCTCCCTATCTCCATACCCTCCTCCAACCCCAGCATCCCTCCCTATCTCCGTACCCTCCTCCAGCCCCTACAACCCTCCCCATCTCTGTAACCTCCTCCAGCCCCAGCATCCCTCCCTATCTCTGGAACCTCCTCCAGCCACAGCATCCCTCCTTATCCCTGTAAACTCCTCCAGCCCCTACAACCCTCCCTATCTCTGTAACCTCCTCCAGCCCCTACAACCCTCCCTATCTCTGTAACCTCCTCCAGCCCCTACAACCCTCCCTGTCTCTGTAACCTCCTCCAGCACCTACAACCCTCCCTATCTCTGTAACCTCCTCCAGCCACTACAACCCTCCCTATCTCTGTAACCTGCTCCAGCCCCTACAACCCTCCCTATCTCTGTAACCTCCTGCAGCCCCTACAACCCTCCCTATATCTGTCACGGCCTCCAGCCCCTACAACCCTCCCTATCACTGTAACCTCCTCCAGCGCCAACAACCCTCCCCATCTCTGTAACCTCCTCTAGCCCCTACAACCCTCCCTATCTCTGTAAACTCCTCCAGCGCCTACAACCCTCCCTATCTCTGTAACCTCCTCCAGCCCCTACAACCCTCCCTATCTCTGTAACCCTCTCCAGCGGCTACAACCCTCCCTATCTCTGAACCCTCCTCCAGCCCCTAAAACCGTCCCAATCTCCGTACCCTCCTCCAGCCCCAGCATCCCTCCCTATCTCCGTACCCTCCTCCAGCCCCAGCATCCCTCCCTATCTCCGTACCCTCCTCCAGCACCACCATCCCTCCCTATCTCCGAACCCTCCTCCGGTCCCACAACCCTCCGTATCTCCATACTCTCCTCCAGCCCCAGCATCCCTCCCTATCTCCATACCCTCCTCCAGCCCCAGCATCCCTCTTTATCTCCATACCCTCCTCCAACCCCAGATTCCCTCCCTATCTCCGTACCCTCCTCCAGCCCCTACAACCCTCCCTATCTCTGTAACCTCCTCCAGCCCCAGCATCTCTTCCTATCTCTGTAACATCCTCTGGCCCCACAACCCTTCCTATCTCCGTACCCTCCTCCAGCCCCAGCATCCCTCCCTATCTCCGTACCCTCTGCCAGCCCCTACAACGCTCCCTATCTCTGTAACTGCCTCCAGCCCCTACAACCCTCCCTATCTCTGTAACCTCCTCCAGCCCCTACAACCCTCCCTGTCTCTGTAACCTCCTCCAACCCCTAAAAGCCTCCCTATATCTGTAACCTCCTCCAGCCCCTACAAGCGTCCCTATCTCTGTAACCTCCTCCAGCCCCTACAACCCTCCCTATCTCTGTAACCTCCTCCACCCGACACCCCCCCTTATCTCTGAAACCTCCTCCAGCCCCTACAACCCTCCCTATCTCTGCAACCCTCTCCAGCGGTTACAACCCTCCCTATCTCAGAACCCTCCACCAGCCCCTACAACCCTCCCTATCTCCATACCCTCCTCTAGCCCCTACAACCCTCCCTATCTCTGTAAACTCCTCCAGCGCCTACAACCCTCCCTATCTCTGTAACCTCCTCCAGCCTCTACAACCCTCCCTATCTCTGTAACCTCCTCCAGCCCCTACAACCCTCCCTATCTCTGTAACCCTCTCCAGCGGCTACAACCCTCCCTATCGCTGAACCCTCCTCCAGCCCCTAAAACCGTCCCTATCTCCGTACCCTCCTCGAGCCCCAGCATCCCTCCCAATCTCCGTACCCTCCTCCAGCCCCAGCATCCCTCCCTATCTCCGTACCCTCCTCCAGCCCCACCATCCCTCCCTATCTCCGTACCCTCCTCCGGTCCCACAACCCTCTTTATCTCCATACCCTCCTCCAACCCCAGCATCCCTCCCTATCTCCATACCCTCCTCCAGCCCCAGCATCCCTCTTTATCTCCGTACCCTCCTCCAGCCCCAGCATCCCTCCCTATCTCCGTACCCTCCTCCAGCCACAGCATCCCTCCCTATCTCCGTACCCTCCTCCAGTCCCAGCATCCCTCCCTATCTCCGTACACTCCTCCAGCCCCAGCATCCCTCCCTATCTCCGTACCCTCCTCCAGCACCAGCATCGCTCCCTATCTCTGTAACCTCCTCCGGCCCCACAACTCTCCCTATCTCCGTACCCTCCTCCAGCCCCAGCGTTCCTCCCTATCTCCGTACCCTCCTCCAGCCCCAGCATCCCTCCCTATCTCCGTAAACTCCTCCAGCCCCTACAACCCTCCTTATCTCTGTAACTTCTTCCAGCCCCTACAACCCTCCCTATATCTGTCACGTCCTCCAGCCCCTACAACCCTCCCTATCACTGTAACCTCCTCCAGCGCCTACAACCCTCCCTATCTCTGTAACCTCCTCTAGCCCCTACAACCCTCCCTATCTCTGTAAACTCCTCCAGCGCCTACAACCCTCCCTATCTCTGTCACCTCCTCCAGCCTCTACAACCCTCCCTATCTCTGTAACTTCCTCCAGCCCCTACAACCCTCCCTATCTCTGTAACCCTCTCCAGCGGCTACAACCCTCCCTAATTCTGAACACTCCTCCAGCCCCTAAAACCCTCCCTATCTCCGTACCCTCCTCCAGCCCCAGCATCCCTCCCTATCTCCGTACCTTCCTCCAGCCCCACCATCCCTCCCTATCTCCGTACCCTCCTCTGGCCCCACATCTCTCCGTATCTCCATACACCCATCCAGCCCCAGCATCCCTCCCAATCTCCATACCCTCCTCCAGCCCCAGCATCCCTCTTTATCTCCATACCCTCCTCCAACCCCAGCATCCCTCCCTATCTCCGTACCCTCCTCCTGCCCCTACAACCCTCCCTATCTCTGTAACCTCCTCCAGCCCCAGCATGCCTCCCTATCTCTGTAACCTCCTCCAGCCACAGCATCCCTCCCTATCTCCGTACCCTCCTCCAGTCCCAGCATCCCTCCCTATCTCCGTACCCTCCTCCAGCCACAGCATCCCTCCCTATCTCTGTAACCTCCTCCGGCCCCACAGCTCTCCCTATCTCCATACCCTCCTCCAGCCCCAGCATCCCTCCCTATCTCCATACCCTCCTCCAACCCAAGCATCCCTCCCTATCTCCGTACCCTCCTCCAGCCCCTACAACCCTACCTATCACTGTAACCTCCTCCAGCCCCTACAACCCTACCTATCTCTGTAACCTCCTCCAGCCCCAGCATGCCTCCCTATCTCTGTAACCTCCTCCAGCCACAGCATCCCTCCCTATCTCCGTACCCTCCTCCAGTCCCAGCATCCCTCCCTATCTCCGTACCCTCCTCCAGCCCCAGCATCCCTCCCTATCTCTGTAACCTCCTCCAGCCACAGCATCCCTCCCTATCTCCGTACCCTCCTCCAGTCCCAGCATCCCTCCCTATCTCCGTACACTCCTCCAGCCCCAGCATCCCTCCCTACCTCCGTACCCTCCTCCAGCCCCAGCATCCCTCCCTATCTCCGTAACCTCCACCGTCCCCTCCTCCGGCCCCTCAACCCTCCCTATCTCCGTAACCTCCTCCAGCCCCAGCATCGCTCCCTATCTGCGTAACCTCCTCCAGCCCCAGCATCCCTCCATATCTCCGTACACCCCTCCAGCCCCAGCATCCCTCCCTATCTCCGTACCCTCCTCCAGCCCCAGCATCCCTCCCTATCTCTGTAACCTCCTCCGGCCCCACAACTCTCCCTATCTCCGTACCCTCCTCCAGCCCCAGCGTTCCGCCCTATCTCCGTACACTACTCCAGCCCCAGCATCCCTCCCTATCTCCGTACCCTCCTCCAGCCCCAGCATCCCTCCCTATCTCCGTAACCTCCACCGGCCCCTCCTCCGGCCCCACAACCCTCCCTATCTCCGTACCCTCCTCCAGCCCCAGCATCGCTCCCTATCTCCGTACCCTCCTCCAGCCCCAGCATCCCTCCATATCTCCGTACCCTCCTCCAGCCCCAGTATCCCTCCCTATCTCCGTACCCTCCTCCAGCACCAGCATCGCTCCCTATCTCTGTAACCTCCTCCGGCCCCACAACTCTCCCTATCTCCGTACCCTCCTCCAGCCCCAGCGTTCCTCCCTATCTCCGTACCCTCCTCCAGCCCCAGCATCCCTCCCTATCTCCGTAAATTCCTCCAGCCCCTACAACCCTCCTTATCTCTGTAACTTCTTCCAGCCCCTACAACCCTCCCTATCTCTGTAACCTCCTCCAGCCCCAGCATCCCTCCCTATCTCTGTAACCTCCTCCAGCCACAGCATCCCTCCCTATCTCCGTACGCTCCTCCAGTCCCAGCATCCCTCCCAATCTCCGTACCCTCCTCCAGCCCCAGCATCCCTCCCTATCTCTGTAACCTCCTCCAGCCACAGCATCCCTCCCTATCTCTGTACTCTCCTCCAGCCCCAGCATCCCTCCCTATCTCTGTAACCTCCTCCAGCCACAGCATCCCTCCCTATCTCCATACCATCCTCCAGTCCCAGCATCCCTCCCTATCTCCGTACACTCCTCCAGCCCCAGCATCCCTCCCTATCTCCGTACCCTCCTCCAGACCCAGCATCCCTCCCTATCTCCGTAACCTCCTCCGGCCCCTCCTCCGACCCCACAACCCTCCCTATCTCCGTACCCTCCTCCAGCCCCAGCATCCCTCCCTATCTCCGTACCCTCCTCCGGCCCCAGCATCCCTCCCTATCTCCATAAGCTCCTCCGGCCCCTACAACCCTCCCTATCTCAGTAACCCTTCTCCGACCCCACAATGCTCCCTATCTCCGTAACCTCCTCCAGCCCCAGCATCCCTCCATACTTCCGTACACTCCTCCAGCCCCAGCATCCCTCCCTATCTCCGTACCCTCCTCCAGCCCCAGCATCCCTCCCTATCTCTGTAACCTCCTCCGGCGCCACAACTCTCCCTATCTCCATACCCTCCTCCAGCCCCAGCATCCCTCCCTATCTCCATACCCTCCTCCAACCCAAGCATCCCTCCCTATCTCCGTACCCTCCTCCAGCCCCTACAACCCTCCCTATCTCTGTAACCTCCTCCAGCCCCAGCATGCCTCCCTATCTCTGTAACCTCCTCCAGCCACAGCATCCCTCCCTATCTCCGTACCCTCCTCCAGTCCCAGCATCCCTCCCTATCTCCGTACCCTTCTCCAGCCCCAGCATCCCTCCCTATCTCTGTAACCTCCTCCAGCCACAGCATCCCTCCCTATCTCCGTACCCTCCTCCAGTCCCAGCATTCCTCCCTATCTCCGTACACTCCTCCAGCCCCAGCATCCCTCCCTATCTCCGTACCCTCCTCCAGCCCCAGCATCCCTCCCTATCTCCGTAACCTCCACCGTCCCCTCCTCCGGCCCCACAACCCTCCCTATCTCCGTACCCTCCTCCAGCTCCAGCATCGCTCCCTATCTGCGTACCCTCCTCCAGCCCCAGCATCCCTCCATATCTCCGTACACCCCTCCAGCCCCAGCATCGCTCCCTATCTCCGTACCCTCCTCCAGCCCCAGCGTTCCGCCCTATCTCCGTACCCTCCTCCAGCCCCAGCATCCCTCCCTGTCTCCGTAAACTCCTCCAGCCCCTACAACCCTCCTTATCTCTGTAACTTCCTCTAGCCCCTACAACCCTCCCTATCTCTGTAACCTCCTCCAGCCCCTACAACCCTCCCTATCTCTGTAACCTCCTCCAGCCCCTACAAGCCTCCCTATCTCTGTAACCTCCTCCAGCCCCTACAAGCATACCTATCTCTGTAACCTCCTCCAGCCCCTACAACCCTCCCTATCTCTGTCACCTACTCCAGTCCCTACAACCCTCCCTATCTCTGTAACCTCCTCCAGCTCCAGCATCCCTCCCTATCTCCGTACCCTCCTCCAGTCCCAGCATCCCTCCCTATTTCCGTACCGTCCTCCAGCCCCAGCATCCCTCCCTATCTCCGTACCCTCCTCCAGCCGCATCATCCCTCCCTATCTCCGTACCCTCCTCCAGCCCCAGCATCCCTCCCTATCTCCGTACACTCCTCCGGCCCCACAACCCTCCGTATCTCCTTACTCTCCTCCAGCCCCAGCATCTCTCCCAACCTCCATACCCTCCTCCAGCCCCAGTATCCCTCCCTATCTCCATACCCTCCTCCAACCCCAGCATCCCTCCCTATTTCCGTACCCTCCTCCAGCCCCTACAACCCTCCCTATCTCTGTAACCTCCTCCAGCCCCAGCATCCCTCCCTATCTCTGTAACCTCCTCCAGCCACAGCATCCCTCCTTAGCCCTGTAAACTCCTCCAGCCCCTACAACCCTCCCTATCTCTGTAACCTCCTCCAGCGCCTACAACCCTCCCTATCTCTGTAACCTCCTCCAGCCCCTACAACCCTCCCTGTCTCTGTAACCTCCTCCAGCACCTACAACGCTCCCTATCTCTGTAACCTCCTCCAGGCACTACAACCCTCCCTATCTCTGTAACCTGCTCCAGCCTCTACAACCCTCCCTATCTCTGTAAACTCCTGCAGCCCCTACAACCCTCCCTATATCTGTTAAGGCCTCCAGCCCCTACAACCCTCCCTATCTCTGTAACCTCCTCTAGCCCCTACAACCCTCCCTATCTCTGTAAACTCCTCCAGCGCCTACAACCCACCCTATCTCTGTAACCTCCTCCAGCCTCAACAACCCTCCCTATCTCTGTAACCTCCTCCAGCCCCTACAACCCTCCCTATCTCTGTAACCCCCTCCAGCGGCTACAACCCTCCCTATCTCTGAACCCTTCTCCAGCCCCTAAAACCGTCCCTATCTCCGTACCCTCCTCCAGCCCCAGCATCCCTCCCTATCTCCGTACCCTCCTCCAGCCCCAGCATCCCTCCCTATCTCCGTACCCTCCTCCAGCCCCACCATCCCTCCCTATCTCCGTACCCTCCTCCGGTCCCACAACCCTCTTTATCTCCATACCCTCCTCCAAACCCAGCATCCCTCCCTATCTCCATACCCTCCTCCAGTCCCAGCATCCCTCATTATCTCCGTACCCTCCTCCAGCCCCAGCATCCCTCCCTATCTCCGTACCCTCCTCCAGCCACAGCATCCCTCCCTTTCTCCGTACCCTCCTCCAGTCCCAGCATCCCTCCCTATCTCCGTACACTCCTCCAGCCCCAGCATCCCTCCCTATCTCCGTACCCTCATCCAGCCCCAGCATCACTCCCTATCTCCGTACCCTCCTCCAACCACAGCATCCCTCCCTATCTCCGTACCCTCCTCCAGTCCCAGCATCCCTCCCTATCTCCGTACCCTCCTCCAGCCCCTACAACACTCCCTATCTCTGTCACCTCCTCCAGCCCCAGCATCCCTCCCTATCTCTGTAACCTCCTCCAGCCACAGCATCCCTCCTTATCCCTGTAAACTCCTCCAGCCCCTACAACCCTCCCTATCTCTGTAACCTCCTCCAGCCCCTACAACCCTCCCTATCTCTGTAACCTCCTCCAGCCACTATAACCCTCCCTGTCTCTGTAAACTCCTCCAGCCACTACAACACTCCCTATCTCTGTAACCCGCTCCAGCCCCTACAACCCTCCCTATCTCTGTAACCTCCTGCAGCCCCTACAACCCTCCCTATATCTGTCACGGCCTCCAGCCCCTACAACCCTTCCTATCACTGTAACCTCCTCCAGCACCAGCAACCCTCCCTATCTCTGTAACCTCCTCTAGCCCCTACAACCCTCCCTATCTCTGTAACCCTCTCCAGCGGCTACAACCCTCCCTATCTCTGAACCCTCCTCCAGCCCCTAAAACCGTCCCTATCTCCGTACCCTCCTCCAGCCCCAGCATCCCTCCCTATCTCCGTACCCTCCTCCAGCCCCAGCATCACTCCCTATCTCCGTACCCTCCTCCAGCCCCACCATCCCTCCCTATCTCCGTACCCTCCTCCAGTCCCAGCATCCCTCCCTATCTCCGTACACTCCTCCAGCCCCAGCATCCCTCCCTATCTCCGTACCCTCCTCCAGCCCCAGCATCCCTCCCTATCTCCGTAAACTCCACCGTCCCCTCCTCCGGCCCCACAACCCTCCCTATCTCCGTACCCTCCTCCAGCCCCAGCATCGTTCCCTATCTCCGTACCCTCCTCCAGCCCCAGCATCCCTCCATATCTCCGTATACCCCTCCAGCCCCAGCATCCCTCCCTATCTCCGTACCCTCCTCCAGCCCCAGCATCCCTCCCTATCTCCGTACCCTCCTCCAGCCCCAGCGTTCCTCCCTATCTCCGTACCCTCCTCCAGCCCAAGCATCCCTCCCTATCTCCGTAAACTCCTCCAGCCCCTACAACCCTCCTTATCTCTGTAACCTCCTCCAGCCCCTACAACTCTCCCTATCTCTCTAACCTCCTCCAGCCCCTACAACCCTCCCTATCTATGTAACCTGCTCCTGCCCCTACAACCCTCCCTATCTCCGTACACTCCTCCGGCCCCACAAACCTCCGTATCTCCTTACTCTCCTCCAGCCCCAGCATCCCTCCCTATCTCCATGCCCTCCTCCAACCACAGCATCCCTCCCTATTTCCGTACCCTCCTCCAGCCCCTACAACCCTCCCTATCTCTGTAACCTCCTCCAGCCCCAGCATCCCTCCCTATCTCTGTAACCACCTCCAGCCACAGCATCCCTCCTTATCCCTGTAAACTCCTCCAGCCACAGCATCCCTCCTTATCCCTGTAAACTCCTCCAGCCCCTACAACGCTCCCTATCTCTGTAACCTCCTCCAGCCCCTACAACCCTCCCTATCTCTGTAATCTCCTCCAGTGCCTACAACCCTCCCTATCTCTGTCACCTCCTCCAGCCTCTACAACCCTCCCTATCTCTGTAACCTCCTCCAGCCCCTACAACCCTCCCTATCTCTGTAACCCTCTCCAGCGGCTACAACCCTCCCTAATTCTGAACCCTCCTCCAGCCCCTAAAACCGTCCCTATCTCCGTACCCTCCTCCAGCCCCAGCATCCCTCCCTATCTCCGTACCTTCCTCCAGCCCCAGCATCCCTCCCTATCTCCGTACACTCCTCCGGCCCCACAAACCTCCGTATCTCCTTACTCTCCTCCAGCCCCAGCATCCCTCCCTATCTCCATGCCCTCCTCCAACCACAGCATCCCTCCCTATTTCCGTACCCTCCTCCAGCCCCTACAACCCTCCCTATCTCTGTAACCTCCTCCAGCCCCAGCATCCCTCCCTATCTCTGTAACCACCTCCAGCCACAGCATCCCTCCTTATCCCTGTAAACTCCTCCAGCCCCTACAACCCTCCCTATCTCTGTAACCTCCTCCAGCCCCTACAACCCTCCCTATCTCTGTAACCTCCTCCAGCCACAACAACCCTCCCTATCTCTGTAACCTGCTCCAGCCCCTACAACCCTCCCTATCTCTGTATACTCCTGCAGCCCCTACAACCCTCTCTATATCTGTCACGGCCTCCAGCCCCTACAAGCCTCCCTATCTCTGTTAACTCCTCCAGCGCCTACAACCCTCCCTATCTCTGTAACCTCCTCCAGCCTCTACAACCCTCCCTATCTCTGTAACCTCCTCCGGCCCCACAACTCTCCCTATCTCCGTACCCTCCTCCAGCCCCAGCGTTCCGCCCTATCTCCGTACACTACTCCAGCCCCAGCATCCCTCCCTATCTCCGTACCCTCCTCCAGCCCCAGCATCCCTCCCTATCTCCGTAACCTCCACCGGCCCCTCCTCCGGCCCCACAACCCTCCCTATCTCCGTACCCTCCTCCAGCCCCAGCATCGCTCCCTATCTCCGTACCCTCCTCCAGCCCCAGCATCCCTCCATATCTCCGTACCCTCCTCCAGCCCCAGTATCCCTCCCTATCTCCGTACCCTCCTCCAGCCCCAGCATCGCTCCCTATCTCTGTAACCTCCTCCGGCCCCACAACTCTCCCTATCTCCGTACCCTCCTCCAGCCCCAGCGTTCCTCCCTATCTCCGTACCCTCCTCCAGCCCCAGCATCCCTCCCTATCTCCGTAAATTCCTCCAGCCCCTACAACCCTCCGTATCTCTGTAACTTCTTCCAGCCCCTACAACCCTCCCTATATCTGTCACGTCCTCCAGCTCCTACAACCCTCCCTATCACTGTAACCTCCTCCAGCGCCTACAACCCTCCCTATCTCTGTAACCTCCTCTAGCCCCTACAACCCTCCCTATCTCTGTAAACTCCTCCAGCGCCTACATCCCTCCCTATCTCTGTCACCTCCTCCAGCCTCTACAACCCTCCCTATCTCTGTAACCTCCTCCAGCCCCTACAACCCTGCTATCTCTGTTACCCTCTCCAGTGGCTACAACCCTCCCTAATTCTGAACCCTCCTCCAGCCCCTAAAACCCTCCCTATCTCCGTACCCTCCTCCAGCCCCAGCATCCCTCCCTATCTCCGTACCCTCCTCCAGACCCACCATCCCTCCCTATCTCCGTACCCACCTCCGGCCCCACATCTCTCCGTATCTCCATACTCCCATCCAGCCCCAGCATCCCTCCCAATCTCCATACCCTCCTCCAGCCCCAGCATCCCTCCCTATCTCCGTACCCTCCTCCAGCCCCTACAACCCTCCCTATCTCTGTAACCTCCTCCAGCCCCAGCATGCCTCCCTATCTCTGTAACCTCCTCCAGCCACAGCATCCCTCCCTATCTCCGTACGCTCCTCCAGTCCCAGCATCCCTCCCTATCTCCGTACCCTCCTCCAGCCCCAGCATCCCTCCCTATCTCTGTAACCTCCTCCAGCCACAGCATCCCTCCCTATCTCTGTACCCTCCTCCAGCCCCAGCATCCCTCCCTATCTCTGTAACCTCCTCCAGCCACAGCATCCCTCCCTATCTCCGTACCATCCTCCAGTCCCAGCATCCCTCCCTATCTCCGTACACTCCTCCAGCCCCAGCATCCCTCCCTATCTCCGTACCCTCCTCCAGACCCAGCATCCCTCCCTATCTCCGTAACCTCCTCCGGCCCCTCCTCCGACCCCACAACCCTCCCTATCTCCGTACCCTCCTCCAGCCCCAGCATCCTTCCCTATCTCCGTACCCTCCTCCGGCCCCAGAATCCCTCCCTATCTCCATAAGCTCCTCCGGCCCCTACAACCCTCCCTATCTCAGTAACCCTTCTCCGACCCCACAATGCTCCCTATCTCCGTAACCTCCTCCAGCCCCAGCATCCCTCCATATTTCCGTACACTCCTCCAGCCCCAGCATCCCTCCCTATCTCCGTACCCTCCTCCAGCCCCAGCATCCCTCCCTATCTCTGTAACCTCCTCCGGCGCCACAACTCTCCCTATATCCATACCCTCCTCCAGCCCCAGCATCCCTCCCTATCTCCATACCCTCCTCCAACCCAAGCATCCCTCCCTATCTCCGTACCCTCCTCCAGCCCCTACAACCCTACCTATCTCTGTAACCTCCTCCAGCCCCAGCATGCCTCCCTATCTCTGTAACCTCCTCCAGCCACAGCATCCCTCCCTATCTCCGTACCCTCCTCCAGTCCCAGCATCCCTCCCTATCTCCGTACCCTCCTCCAGCCCCAGCATCCCTCCCTCTCTCTGTAACCTCCTCCAGCCACAGCATCCCTCCCTATCTCCGTACACTCCTCCAGTCCCAGCATCCCTCCCTATCTCCGTACACTCCTCCAGCCCCAGCATCCCACCCTATCTCCGTACCCTCCTCCAGCCACAGCATCCCTCCCTATCTCCGTACACTCCTCCAGTCCCAGCATCCCTCCCTATCTCCGTACACTCCTCCAGCCCCAGCATCCCACCCTATCTCCGTACCCTCCTCCAGCCCCAGCATCCCTCCCTATCTCCGTAACCTCCACCGTCCCCTCCTCCGGCCCCACAACCCTCCATATCTCCGTACCCTCCTCCAGCCCCAGCATCGCTCCCTATCTGCGTACCCTCCTCCAGCCCCAGCATCCCTCCATATCTCCGTACAACCCTCCAGCCCCAGCATCCCTCTCTATCTCCGTACCCTCCTCCAGCCCCAGCATCCATCCCTATCTCTGTAACCTCATCCGGCCCCACAACTCTCCCTATCTCCGTACCCTCCTCCAGCCCCAGCGTTCCGCCCTATCTCCGTGCCCTCCTCCAGCCCCAGCATCCCTCCCTGTCTCCGTAAACTCCTCCAGCCCCTACAACCCTCCCTATCTCTGTAACCTCCTCCAGCCCCTACAACCCTCCCTATCTCTGTAACCTCCTCCAGCCCCTACAAGCCTCCCTATCTCTGTAACCTCCTCCAGCCACAGCATCCCTCCTTATCCCTGTAAACTCCTCCAGCCCCTACAACCCTCCCTATCTCTGTAACCTCCTCCAGCCCCTACAACCCTCCCTATCTCTGTAACCTCCTCCAGCGCCTACAACCCTCCCTATCTCTGTAACCTCCTCTAGCCCCTACAACCCTCCCTATCTCTGTAAACTCCTCCAGCGCCTACAACCCTCCCTATCTCTGTCACCTCCTCCAGCCTCTACAACCCTCCCTATCTCTGTAACCTCCTCCAGCCCCTACAACCCTCCCTATCTCTGTAACCCTCTCCAGCGGCTACAACCCTCCCTAATTCTGAACCCTCCTCCAGCCCCTAAAACCCTCCCTATCTCCGTACCCACCTCCAGCCCCAGCATCCCTCCCTATCTCCGTACCTTCCTCCAGCCCCAGCATCCCTCCCTATCTCCGTACACTCCTCCGGCCCCACAAACCTCCGTATCTCCTTACTCTCCTCCTGCCCCAGCATCCCTCCCTATCTCCATACCCTCCTCCAACCCCAGCATCCCTCCCTATTTCCGTACCTTCCTCCAGCCCCTACAACCCTCCCTATCTCTGTAACCTCCTCCAGCCCCAGCATCCCTCCCTATCTCTGTAACCTCCTCCAGCCACAGCATCCCTCCTTATCCCTGTAAACTCCTCCAGCCCCTACAACCCTCCCTATCTCTGTAACCTCCTCCAGCCCCTACAACCCTCCCTATCTCTGTAACCTCCTCCAGCCCCTATAACCCTCCCTGTCTCTGTAACCTCCTCCAGCACCTACAACCCTCCCTATCTCTGTAACCTCCTCCAGCCACAACAACCCTCCCTATCTCTGTAACCTGCTCCAGCCCCTACAACCCTCCCTATCTCTGTAAACTCCTGCAGCCCCTACAACCCTCTCTATATCTGTCACGGCCTCCAGCCCCTACAAGCCACCCTATCTCTGTTAACTCCTCCAGCGCCTACAACCCTCCCTATCTCTGTAACCTCCTCCAGCCTCTACAACCCTCCCTATCTCTGTAACCTCCTCCGGCCCCACAACTCTCCCTATCTCCGTACCCTCCTCCAGCCCCAGCGTTCCGCCCTATCTCCGTACACTACTCCAGCCCCAGCATCCCTCCCTATCTCCGTACCCTCATCCAGCCCCAGCATCCCTCCCTATCTCCGTAACCTCCACCGGCCCCTCCTCCGGCCCCACAACCCTCCCTATCTCCGTACCCTCCTCCAGCCCCAGCATCGCTCCCTATCTCCGTACCCTCCTCCAGCCCCAGCATCCCTCCATATCTCCGTACCCTCCTCCAGCCCCAGTATCCCTCCCTATCTCCGTACCCTCCTCCAGCCCCAGCATCGCTCCCTATCTCTGTAACCTCCTCCGGCCCCACAACTCTCCCTATCTCCGTACCCTCCTCCAGCCCCAGCGTTCCTCCCTATCTCCGTACCCTCCTCCAGCCCCAGCATCCCTCCCTATCTCCGTAAATTCCTCCAGCCCCTACAACCCTCCGTATCTCTGTAACTTCTTCCAGCCCCTACAACCCTCCCTATATCTGTCACGTCCTCCAGCTCCTACAACCCTCCCTATCACTGTAACCTCCTCCAGCGCCTACAACCCTCCCTATCTCTGTAACCTCCTCTAGCCCCTACAACCCTCCCTATCTCTGTAAACTCCTCCAGCGCCTACATCCCTCCCTATCTCTGTCACCTCCTCCAGCGCCTACAACCCTCCCTATCTCTGTAACCTCCTCCAGCCCCTACAACCCTGCTATCTCTGTTACCCTCTCCAGTGGCTACAACCCTCCCTAATTCTGAACCCTCCTCCAGCCCCTAAAACCCTCCCTATCTCCGTACCCTCCTCCAGCCCCAGCATCCCTCCCTATCTCCGTACCCTCCTCCAGACCCACCATCCCTCCCTATCTCCGTACCCACCTCCGGCCCCACATCTCTCCGTATCTCCATACTCCCATCCAGCCCCAGCATCCCTCCCAATCTCCATACCCTCCTCCAGCCCCAGCATCCCTCCCTATCTCCGTACCCTCCTCCAGCCCCTACAACCCTCCCTATCTCTGTAACCTCCTCCAGCCCCAGCATGCCTCCCTATCTCTGTAACCTCCTCCAGCCACAGCATCCCTCCCTATCTCCGTACGCTCCTCCAGTCCCAGCATCCCTCCCTATCTCCGTACCCTCCTCCAGCCCCAGCATCCCTCCCTATCTCTGTAACCTCCTCCAGCCACAGCATCCCTCCCTATCTCTGTACCCTCCTCCAGCCCCAGCATCCCTCCCTATCTCTGTAACCTCCTCCAGCCACAGCATCCCTCCCTATCTCCGTACCATCCTCCAGTCCCAGCATCCCTCCCTATCTCCGTACACTCCTCCAGCCCCAGCATCCCTCCCTATCTCCGTACCCTCCTCCAGACCCAGCATCCCTCCCTATCTCCGTAACCTCCTCCGGCCCCTCCTCCGACCCCACAACCCTCCCTATCTCCGTACCCTCCTCCAGCCCCAGCATCCTTCCCTATCTCCGTACCCTCCTCCGGCCCCAGAATCCCTCCCTATCTCCATAAGCTCCTCCGGCCCCTACAACCCTCCCTATCTCAGTAACCCTTCTCCGACCCCACAATGCTCCCTATCTCCGTAACCTCCTCCAGCCCCAGCATCCCTCCATATTTCCGTACACTCCTCCAGCCCCAGCATCCCTCCCTATCTCCGTACCCTCCTCCAGCCCCAGCATCCCTCCCTATCTCTGTAACCTCCTCCGGCGCCACAACTCTCCCTATCTCCATACCCTCCTCCAGCCCCAGCATCCCTCCCTATCTCCATACCCTCCTCCAACCCAAGCATCCCTCCCTATCTCCGTACCCTCCTCCAGCCCCTACAACCCTACCTATCTCTGTAACCTCCTCCAGCCCCAGCATGCCTCCCTATCTCTGTAACCTCCTCCAGCCACAGCATCCCTCCCTATCTCCGTACCCTCCTCCAGTCCCAGCATCCCTCCCTATCTCCGTACCCTCCTCCAGCCCCAGCATCCCTCCCTCTCTCTGTAACCTCCTCCAGCCACAGCATCCCTCCCTATCTCCGTACACTCCTCCAGTCCCAGCATCCCTCCCTATCTCCGTACACTCCTCCAGCCCCAGCATCCCACCCTATCTCCGTACCCTCCTCCAGCCCCAGCATCCCTCCCTATCTCCGTAACCACCACCGTCCCCTCCTCCGGCCCCACAACCCTCCCTATCTCCGTACCCTCCTCCAGCCCCAGCATCGCTCCCTATCTGCGTACCCTCCTCCAGCCCCAGCATCCCTCCATATCTCCGTACAACCCTCCAGCCCCAGCATCCCTCCCTATCTCCGTACCCTCCTCCAGCCCCAGCATCCCTCCCTATCTCTGTCACCTCCTCCGGCCCCACAACTCTCCCTATCTCCGTACCCTCCTCCAGCCCCAGCGTTCCGCCCTATCTCCGTGCCCTCCTCCAGCCCCAGCATCCCTCCCTGTCTCCGTAAACTCCTCCAGCCCCTACAACCCTCCTTATCTCTGTAACTTCCTCCAGCCCCTACAACCCTCCCTATTTCTGTAACCTCCTCCAGCCCCTACAACCCTCCCTATCTCTGTAACCTCCTCCAGCCCCTACAAGCCTCCCTATCTCTGTAACCTCCTCCAGCCACAGCATCCCTCCTTATCCCTGTAAACTCCTCCAGCCCCTACAACCCTCCCTATCTCTGTAACCTCCTCCAGCCCCTACAACCCTCCCTATCTCTGTAACCTCCTCCAGCGCCTACAACCCTCCCTATCTCTGTAACCTCCTCTAGCCCCTACAACCCTCCCTATCTCTGTAAACTCCTCCAGCGCCTACAACCCTCCCTATCTCTGTCACCTCCTCCAGCCTCTACAACCCTCCCTATCTCTGTAACCTCCTCCAGCCCCTACAACCCTCCCTATCTCTGTAACCCTCTCCAGCGGCTACAACCCTCCCTAATTCTGAACCCTCCTCCAGCCCCTAAAACCCTCCCTATCTCCGTACCCACCTCCAGCCCCAGCATCCCTCCCTATCTCCGTACCTTCCTCCAGCCCCAGCATCCCTCCCTATCTCCGTACACTCCTCCGGCCCCACAAACCTCCGTATCTCCTTACTCTCCTCCAGCCCCAGCATCCCTCCCTATCTCCATACCCTCCTCCAACCCCAGCATCCCTCCCTATTTCCGTACCTTCCTCCAGCCCCTACAACCCTCCCTATCTCTGTAACCTCCTCCAGCCCCAGCATCCCTCCCTATCTCTGTAACCTCCTCCAGCCACAGCATCCCTCCTTATCCCTGTAAACTCCTCCAGCCCCTACAACCCTCCCTATCTCTGTAACCTCCTCCAGCCCCTACAACCCTCCCTATCTCTGTAACCTCCTCCAGCCACTATAACCCTCCCTGTCTCTGTAACCTCCTCCAGCACCTACAACCCTCCCTATCTCTGTAACCTCCTCCAGCCACAACAACCCTCCCTATCTCTGTAACCTGCTCCAGCCCCTACAACCCTCCCTATCTCTGTAAACTCCTGCAGCCCCTACAACCCTCTCTATATCTGTCACGGCCTCCAGCCCCTACAAGCCACCCTATCTCTGTTAACTCCTCCAGCGCCTACAACCCTCCCTATCTCTGTAACCTCCTCCAGCCTCTACAACCCTCCCTATCTCTGTAACCTCCTCCGGCCCCACAACTCTCCCTATCTCCGTACCCTCCTCCAGCCCCAGCGTTCCGCCCTATCTCCATACACTACTCCAGCCCCAGCATCCCTCCCTATCTCCGTACCCTCCTCCAGCCCCAGCATCCCTCCCTATCTCCGTAACCTCCACCGGCCCCTCCTCCGGCCCCACAACCCTCCCTATCTCCGTACCCTCCTCCAGCCCCAGCATCGCTCCCTATCTCCGTACCCTCCTCCAGCCCCAGCATCCCTCCATATCTCCGTACCCTCCTCCAGCCCCAGTATCCCTCCCTATCTCCGTACCCTCCTCCAGCCCCAGCATCGCTCCCTATCTCTGTAACCTCCTCCGGCCCCACAACTCTCCCTATCTCCGTACCCTCCTCCAGCCCCAGCGTTCCTCCCTATCTCCGTACCCTCCTCCAGCCCCAGCATCCCTCCCTATCTCCGTAAATTCCTCCAGCCCCTACAACCCTCCTTATCTCTGTAACTTCTTCCAGCCCCTACAACCCTCCCTATATCTGTCACGTCCTCCAGCTCCTACAACCCTCCCTATCACTGTAACCTCCTCCAGCGCCTACAACCCTCCCTATCTCTGTAACCTCCTCTAGCCCCTACAACCCTCCCTATCTCTGTAAACTCCTCCAGCGCCTACAACCCTCCCTATCTTTGTCACCTCCTCCAGCCTCTACAACCCTCCCTATCTCTGTAACCTCCTCCAGCCCCTACAACCCTGCTATCTCTGTTACCCTCTCCAGCGGCTACAACTCTCCCTAATTCTGAACCCTCCTCCAGCCCCTAAAACCCCCCCTATCTCCGTACCCTCCTCCAGCCCCAGCATCCCTCCCTATCTCCGTACCCTCCTCCAGACCCACCATCCCTCCCTATCTCCGTACCCACCTCCGGCCCCACATCTCTCCGTATCTCCATACTCCCATCCAGCCCCAGCATCCCTCCCAATCTCCATACCCTCCTCCAGCCCCAGCATCCCTCTTTATCTCCATACCCTCCTCCAACCCCAGCATCCCTCCCTATCTCCGTACCCTCCTCCAGCCCCTACAACCCTCCCTATCTCTGTAACCTCCTCCAGCCCCAGCATGCCTCCCTATCTCTGTAACCTCCTCCAGCCACAGCATCCCTCCCTATCTCTGTACCCTCCTCCAGCCCCAGCATCCCTCCCTATCTCTGTAACCTCCTCCAGCCACAGCATCCCTCCCTATCTCCGTACCATCCTCCAGTCCCAGCATCCCTCCCTATCTCCGTACACTCCTCCAGCCCCAGCATCCCTCCCTATCTCCGTACCCTCCTCCAGACCCAGCATCCCTCCCTATCTCCGTAACCTCCTCCGGCCCCTCCTCCGACCCCACAACCCTCCCTATCTCCGTACCCTCCTCCAGCCCCAGCATCCCTCCCTATCTCCGTACCCTCCTCCGGCCCCAGAATCCCTCCCTATCTCCATAAGCTCCTCCGGCCCCTACAACCCTCCCTATCTCAGTAACCCTTCTCCGACCCCACAATGCTCCCTATCTCCGTAACCTCCTCCAGCCCCAGCATCCCTCCATATTTCCGTACACTCCTCCAGCCCCAGCATCCCTCCCTATCTCCGTAGCATCCTCCATCCCCAGCATCCCTCCCTATCTCTGTAACCTCCTCCGGCGCCACAACTCTCCCTATCTCCATACCCTCCTCCAGCCCCAGCATCCCTCCCTATCTCCGTACCCTCCTCCAACCCAAGCATCCCTCCCTATCTCCGTACCCTCCTCCAGCCCCTACAACCCTACCTATCCCTGTAACCTCCTCCAGCCCCAGCATGCCTCCGTATCTCTGTAACCTCCTCCAGCCTCTACAACCCTCCCTATCTCTGTAACCTCCTGCAGCCCCTACAACCCTCCCTATCTCTGTCACCTCCTCCAGCCCCAACAACCCTCCTTATATCTGTCACCTCCTGCAGTCCCTACAACCCTCCCTATATCTGTCACCTCCTCCAGCCACTACAACCCTCCCTATCTCTTTAACCTCCTCCAGCCGCTACAACCCTCCGAGATCTCTGCGCTCCTCCAATTCCGGCCTCTTGATCATCCCCCGATTCCCATCGCTCCACCTTTGGCGGCCGTGCCTTCAGCTGCCTGGGGGCAAAAAGCTCTGAAACCCTCCCTAAACCTCTTGGCCTCGCTAGAGATTGAGGACTAAAATCCTGACTGACACTCGCAGTTCCAGTACTGAGGGAGTGCTGCACTGTCGGAGGGTCAGTACTGAGGGAGTGCTGCACTGTCGGAGGGTCAGTACTGAGGGAGTGCCGCACTGTCGGAGGGTCAGTACTGAGGGAGTGCTGCACTGTCGGAGGGTCAGTACTGAGGGAGTGCCGCACTGTCGGAGGGTCAGTACTGAGGGAGTGCTGCACTGCCGGAGGCTCAGTGCTGAGGGGGTGCTGCACTTTTGGATTGCTACCTTTTGGATGAAACATTAAACACTTGCTCTGTCTGCCCTCTCAGGTGTACATAAGTGATCTCCTGTCCACTATTTGGTGGACAGAGTCCGGGCTGGGTGGCGGTAGGTGATGGGCTGGAATTCTCCCTGGTGTCCTAGGAGGAGGACTAGAATATAAAAGCAGGGATATGCTGCTGAGGCTTTATAAGGCTCTGGTCAGACCACATTCAGAATATTGGGAGCAATTTTGGGCCCCGTATCTCAGGAAGGATGTTCTGGCCCTGGACAGGGTCCAGGGGAGGTTCACGAGAACGATCCCAGGAATGAAAGGCTTAACATATGAGGAACGTTTGAGGACTCTGGGTCTATACTCAATGGAGTTTAGAAGGATGAGGGGGGATCTGATTGAAACTTACAGAATACTGAAAGGCCTGGATAGAGTGGACGTGGGGAAGATGTTTCCATTAGTAGGAGAGACTAGGACCCGAGGGCACAGCCTCAGAGTAAAGGGAAGACCTTTTAGAACAGAAATGGGGAGAAACTTCTTTAGACAGAGAGTTGGGTGAATCTATGGAATTCATTGCCACAGAAGGTTGTGGATGCCGGGTCATTGAGTGTATTTAAGACCGAGATAGATAGGTTCTTGATTGGTAAGGGGATCAAAGGTTACGGGGAGAAGGCGGGAGAATGGGGATTGAGAAACTTATCAGCCATGATTGAATGGCGGAGCAGACTCGATGGGCCGAATGGCCTAATTCCTGCTCCTATGTCTTATGGTCTTTTGGGCCAACATTTATATCCCACAACCTCAACGTGCCTGTCGACGCGAGGAGGGGGAGGGCGACGCGGCCATTACCTCGCTGACGGTCAGTGGGATCTTGCTGTGCACAATTGGCTGCTGCCTTCCCTGCATTGACGATGGTGAGCACTGCAAGCTTGAGAGAGAGAGAGAGAGTGAGAGAGAGAGAGATTGAGAGAGTGAGAGAGAGTG
>NW_027597945.1:0-59498 GCF_964194155.1 Cetorhinus maximus
CAACAACAACCCCAACATTGAAAATCACCAAAAAATTCAACAACCTCAACAATGAAAAACATCCAAAAATTCAACAACCACAACCTCAACAATGAAAAACACCAAAAAATTTAACAGCAAACTCATCTTTGAAAAATACCAACAAATTCAACAACCTCAACATTAAAAAACACCAACAAATTCAACAACAACCTCAACATTGAAAATCTGCAACAAATTCAACCATAACCTCAAAAATGAAAACACCAAAAAATTCATCAAAAACCTCTACTTTGAAAAACACCAACAAATTCAACAACCTCAACATTGAAAAGCAACAAATTATTCAACAACAACCTCAACAATGAAAAACACCAAAAAATTCAACAACAACCTCAGCATTCAAAAACACCATCAAATTCAACAACAACCTCAGCAATGAAAATCGTCAAAAAATTCAAAAACAACCTCAACAATGAAAAACGCCAAAAAATTCAACAACAACCTCAACAATGAAACAAACCCAAAAAATCAATAACAACCTCAACATTCAAAAACACCAGCAATTTCAACAACAACCTCCGCAATGATTAACATCAAAAAATTCAACAACATCCTCAGCAATGTAAAACACCAAAAAATTTCAACAACAACCGCAACAATGAAAACCACAAATAAAAATCAGTAAACACCTCAACATTGAAAAACACGAAAAAATTAAACAACAACCTCAACAATGAAATACTCCATAAAATTCAACAACAACCTCAACATTCAAAAACACCAAAAAATAAATACAAGAACCTCAACATTGAAAATCACCAACAAATTCAACAACAACCTCAACATTGAAAAACACCAAAAAATTCAACAACAACCCCAACATTCAAAAACACCAACAATTTCAACAACAACCTCAATAATGAAAAACATCAAAAAGTTCAACAACATCCTAAACAATGAAAAACACCAACAAAATTCAACAACAACCTCAACGATGAAAAAGTGCAAAAAAATCAATAAAAACCTCAAAATTGAAAAACTCCAAGAATTTCAACAACTACCACAACAATGAAAAACACCAACAAATTCGACAACAAACTCAACATTGAAAATCACCATCAAATTCAACAAAAACCTCAACAATGAAAACACCAAAAAATTAAACAACAACCTCAATTTTGAAAAACACCAACAGATTTAACAACCTCAACATTCAAATGCATCAACAAATTCAACAACAACCACAGCTTTGAAAAACACCAACAAATTCAACGGCAACCTCAAAATTGAAAAACTCCAACAATTTCAATAACAACCTCAACAATGAAAGACACCAACAAATTCAACTGCAACCTCAATTTTGAGAAATACAAAAAGATTAAAAAAAACATTGAATACACCAAAAAATTCAACAACAACCTCAACATTGAAAAACACCAAAATATTCAAAAACAACCTCAACTTTGAAAAACACGATCCAATTCCAAAACCTCAACATTGAAAAGCACAAATAAATTCAAATACAACCTCAATATTGTTAATCACCAACAAATTCAACAAAAAGCTCAACAATGGAAACCACCAACAAATTCATCAAAAATCTCAACAATGAAAAATACCAACAAATTCAAATACAACCTCAACATTCAAAAACACCAACAAATGCAACAAAAACCTCAACAATGGAAAACACCAACAAATTCATCAAAATCCTCAACAATGAAAAACACCAAAAAAATCATTAACAACCTCAACATTCAAAAACTCCAACAAATTCAACAACCTCAACATTGAAGAACTCCAAGAAATTCCACAACAACTTCAACAATGAAAAACACCAAAAAATTCAACAACAACTCCAAAATTGAAAAACACCAACAAATTCAGCAACAACTTCAATATTGAAAATCACCAACAAATTCAACAACAACCTCAACATTGAAAATCTCCAACAAATTCAACAAAAACCTCAACAATGAAAAACACCGAAAAATAAAAACTACAACCTCAACATTCAAAAACACCAACAAATTCAACGAAAACCTCAAAAATGAAAAACACCAAAAAATTCATCAAAAACCTCTACTTTGAAAATCACCAACAAATTCAACAATCTCAACATTGAAAAACACCAACTTCAACAACCACATAATTGAAAAACACCAACAAATTCAACAATAACCTCAACATTGAAAACCTCCAACAATTTCAACGACAACCTCAACAATGAAAAACACCAAAAAATTCAACAACAACCTCAGCATTCAAAAACACCATCAAATTCAACAACAACCTCAGCAATGAAAATCGTCAATAAATTCAACAACAACCTCCACAACGAAAAACACCGAAAAATTCAACAACAACCTCAACAATGAAACAAACACAAAAAATCAATAAAAACCTCAACATTTAAAAACTCCAACAAATTCAACAACAGCCACAACAATGAAAAGCACCAAAAAATTCAACAACAAACTCAACTTTGAAAAACAGCAACAAATACAACAAACTCAACATTGAAAAACACGAACAAATTCAACAACAACCTCAACATTGAAAAACTAAAACAAATTCAACAACAACCTCAACAATGAAAAACACCGAAAAATTCAACAACAACCTCAACAATGAAACAAACACAAAAAATCAATAAAAACCTCAACATTTAAAAACTCCAACAAATTCAACAACAGCCACAACAATGAAAAACACCAAAAAATTCAACAACAACCTCAACATTCAAAAACACCAACAATTTCAACAACAACCTCAGCAATGATTAACATCAAAAAATTCAACAACATCCTCAACAATGAAAAACATCAAAAAATTCAACAACAACCTCAACATTCAAAAACACCAAAAAATAAATACAACAACCTCAACATTCAAAAACACTAACAAATACTGGCAAAACCTCAACAATGAAAAACACCAAAAAATTCAACAACAAACTCAACTTTGAAAAACAGCAACAAATACAACAACCTCAACATTGAAAAACACGAACAAATTCAACAACAACTTCAACATTGAAAAACTAAAACAAATTCAACAACAACCTCAACAATGAAAAACACCAAAAAATTCAACTACAACCTCAACATTCAAAAACTCCAACAATTTGAATAACAAACTCAACAATGGAAAAAAACAACAAATTCATGAAAAACCTCAACAATGAAAAACACCAACAAATTCAACTACAACCTCAACATTCAAGAACATCAATAAATTCAACAAAAACCACAACAATGGAAAACACCAACAAATTCATCAAAAACCTCAAACATGAAAAACACCAAAAAATTCATCAACAACCTCAACATTCAAAAATACCAACAAATTCAACAACCTCAACATTGAAGAACTCCAAGAAATTCCACAACAACCTCAACAATGAAAAACACCAAAAAATTCAACAACAACCCCAACATTGAAAAACACCAACAAATTCAACAACAACCTCAACAATGAAAAACATGAAAAAATTCAACAACAACAACCTCAACATTCAAAAACACCAAAAAATTCAACAACAACCTCAACATTGAACAACACCAACAAATTCAACAACAACCTCAATATTGAAAATCACCATCAAATTCAACAACAACCTCAGCAATGAAAAACACCAAAACATTCAACAACAACTTCAATATTGAAAATCACCAACAAATTCAACAACAACCTCAACAATGAAAAACATGAAAAAATACAACAACAACAACCTCAACAATGAAAAACACCAAAAAATTCAACAACAACCTCAACATTGAAAAACACCAACAAATAGAACAACAACCTCATTATTGAAAATCATCATCAAATTCAACAACAACCTCAACAATGAAAAACATCCAAAAATTCAAAAACAACAACCTCAACAATGAAAAACACCAAAACGTTCAACAACAACCTCAACATTAATCAACATCAAAAAATACAACAACAACCTCTACAATGAAAAACACCAAAAAATTCAACAACAAACCCAACATTGAAAAACACCAACAAATTCAACAACAACCTCAATATTGAAAATCACCAACAAATTCAACAACAACCTCAACAATTAAAAACACCAAAAAATTCAGCAACAACCTCAATATTGAAAATCACCAACAAATTCAACAACAACCTCAACAATTAAAAACACCAAAAAATTCAACAACAACCCAACATTGAAAAACACCAACAAATTCAACAACAACCTCAATATTGAAAATCACCAACAAATTCAACAACAACCTCAACAATGAAAAACACCAAAAAAATCAACAACAAACTCATCTTTGAAAAAAACCAACAAGTTCAACAACCTCAACATTAAAAAATACCAACAAATTCAACAACAACCTCAACATTGAAAATCTCTAACAAATACAACAAAAACCTAAACAATGAAGAACACCAAAAAATAAAAACAACAACCTCAACATACAAAAACACCAACAAATTCAACGAAAACCTCAACAATGAAAAACACCAAAAAATTCATTAAAAACCTCTACTTTGAAAAACACCAACAAATTCAACAACCTCAACATTGAAAAACACCAACTTATACAACAACAACCTCAACAATGAAAAACACCAAAAATTCAACAACAACCTCAGCATTCAAAAACAACAAAATATTCAAAAACAACCTCAACTTTGAAAAACACGATCCAATTCCAAAACCTCAACATTGAAAAGCACCAAAATATTCAACTACAACCTCAATATTGTTAATTACCAACAAATTCAACAAAAATCTCAACAATGGAAACCACAAATTCATGAAAAACCTCAAAAATGAAAAATACCAACAAATTCAACTACAACCTCAACATTCAAAAACACCAACAAATTCAACAAAAACCTAAACAATGGAAAACACCAACAAATTCTTCAAAATCCTCAACAATGAAAAACACCAAAAAATTCAACAACAACCTCAACATTCAAAAACACCAACAATTTCAACAACAACCACAGCAATGAAAAACATCAATAAATTCAACAAAAACCTCAACAATGAAAAACACCAAAAAATTCAACAAAAACCTCAACTTTGAAAAACACCAACAGATTTAACAACCTTAACATTCAAAAACACCAACAAATTTAACAACAACCTCAGCATTGAAAAACACCAACAGATTCAACAACCTCAACATTGAAAAATACCATCAAATTCAACAACAACCTCAACTTTTAAAAATACAAAAAGGTTCAACAAAATAAAAATTGATAACACCAAAAAATTCAACGGCAACCTCAACGTTGAAATACTCCAACATTTTCAATAACAACCTCAACAAAGAAAAACACCAACAAATTCAACTGCAATCTCAATTTTGAAAAATACAAAAAGATTCAACCTCATCATTGAAAAAGACCACAAAATCAAAAATAACCTCAACATTGAAAACCTCCAACACATTCAGCAACAACCTCAACAATGAAAAACACCAAAAAATTCAAGAACAACCTCAACATTCAAAAACATCAACAATTTCAACAACAACCACAGCGATGAAAAACATCAATAAATTCAACAACAACCTCAACAATGAAAAACACCAAAAAAATTCAACAACAACCTCAACAATGAAAAAGATCAAAAATTCAACAACAACCTCAGCAATGAAAAACACCAAAAAATTCAACAAGAACCTCAACATTCAATAACACCAAAAAATAAAAACAACAACCTCAACATTCAAAAACACCAACAAATTCAACCAAAACCTCAACAATCAAAAACACCAAAAAAATCAACAACATTCTCAACTTTGAAAAACTCCAACAAATTCAACAACCTCATCATTGAAAAACACCAACAAATTCACAATAACCTCAACATTGAAAACCTCCATCAAATTTAACAACAACCTCAACAATGAAAAACACCAAAAAATTCAACAATAACCCCAACATTGAAAAACACCAACAAATTCAACAACAACCTCAATATTGAAAATCACCATCAAATTCAACAACAACCACAACAATAAAAAACATCCAAAAATTCAAAAACAACAACCTCAACAATGAAAAACATCAAAACATTCAACAACAACCTCAACATTAATCAACACCAACAAATTCAACAACAACCTCAACAATGAAAAGCACCAAAAAATTTAACAGCAACCCCAACATTGAAAAACAAAAACAAATTCAACAACAACCTCAATATTGAAACTCACCAACAAATTCAACAACAACCTCAACAATGAAAAACACCAAAACAAGCAATAAAAACCTCAACATTGAAAAACTCCATGAATTTCAACAACTACCACAACAATGAAAAGCACCAAAAAATTCGACAACAAACTCAACATTGAAAATCACCATCAAATTCAACAAAAACCTCAACAATGAAAAACACCAAAAAATTCAACCAGAACCTCAATTTTGAAAAACACCAACAGATTTAACGTCCTCAACATTGAAAAACTCCAACAATTTCAACAACAACCTCAACAATGAAAAACATCCAAAAATACAAAAACAACAACTCAACAATGAAAACCACCAAAACATTCAACAACAACCTCAACATTAATCAACACCAACAAATTCCACAACAACCTCAACAATGAAAAACACCAAAAAATTCAACAACAACCCCAACATTGAAAAACACCAACAAATTCAACAACAACCTCAATATTGAAAATCACCAACAAATTCAACAACAACCTCAGCAATGAAAAACATAAAAAAATTCAACAACAACAACCTCAACAATGAAAAATTCAACAGCAACCTGAACATTGAAAAACACCAACAAATTCAACAACAACCTCAATATTGAAAATCACCATCAAATTCAACAACAACCTCAACAATGAAAATCATTCAAAAATTCAAAAACAACAACCTCAACAATGAAAAACACCAAAACATTCAACAACAGCCTCAACATTAATCAACACCAACAAATTCAACAACAACCTCAACAATGAAAAACACCAAAAAATTCAACAACAACCCCAACATTGAAAAACACCAACAAGTTCAACAACAACCTCAATATTGAAAATCACCAACAAATTCAACAACAACCTCAACAATGAAAAACATCCAAAAATTCAACAACAACAACCTCAACAATGAAAAACACCAATAAAATATAAACAACAACCTCAACATTCAAAAGCACGAACAAATTCAACGAAAAACTCAAAAATGAATAAAACCAAAAAATTCATCAAAAACCTCTATTTTTAAAAACACGAACAAATTCAACAACCGCAACTTTGAAAAACACCAACTTATTCAACAACAACAACCTCAACAATGAAAAACATCAAAAAATTCAACAACAACCTCAACAATGAAACAAACCCAAAAAATCAATAACAACCTCAACATTCAAAAACTCCAACAATTTTAACAACTAACGCAACAATGAAAAACACCAAAAAATTCGACAACATACTCAACATTGAAAATCACCATCAAATTCAACAAAAACCTCAACAATGAAAAACACCAAAAAATTCAACGAAAACCTCAACTTTGAAAAACACCAACAGATTTAACAACCTTAACATTCAAAAACACCAACAAATTTAACAACAACCTCAGCATTGAAAAACACCAACAGATTCAACAACCTCAACATTGAAAAATACCATCAAATTCAACAACAACCTCAACTTTTAAAAATACAAAAAGGTTCAACAAAATAAAAATTGATAACACCAAAAAATTCAACGGCAACCTCAACGTTGAAATACTCCAACATTTTCAATAACAACCTCAACAAAGAAAAACACCAACAAATTCAACTGCAATCTCAATTTTGAAAAATACAAAAAGATTCAACCTCATCATTGAAAAAGACCACAAAATCAAAAATAACCTCAACATTGAAAACCTCCAACACATTCAGCAACAACCTCAACAATGAAAAACACCAAAAAATTCAAGAACAACCTCAACATTCAAAAACATCAACAATTTCAACAACAACCACAGCAATGAAAAACATCAATAAATTCAACAACAACCTCAACAATGAAAAACACCAAAAAAATTCAACAACAACCTCAACAATGAAAAAGATCAAAAATTCAACAACAACCTCAGCAATGAAAAACACCAAAAAATTCAACAAGAACCTCAACATTCAATAACACCAAAAAATAAAAACAACAACCTCAACATTCAAAAACACCAACAAATTCAACCAAAACCTCAACAATCAAAAACACCAAAAAAATCAACAACATTCTCAACTTTGAAAAACTCCAACAAATTCAACAACCTCATCATTGAAAAACACCAACAAATTCACAATAACCTCAACATTGAAAACCTCCATCAAATTTAACAACAACCTCAACAATGCAAAAAACCAAAAAATTCAACAACAACCTCAACATTTAAAAACACCAACAATTTCAACAACAACCACAGCAATGAAAAACATCAATAAATTCAACAACAACCTCAACAATGAATAACACCAAAAAATTCAACAACAACCTCAGCAATGAAAAACACCAAAACAAGCAATAAAAACCTCAACATTGAAAAACTCCAAGAATTTCAACAACTACCTCAACAATGAAAAACACCAAAAATTTCGACAACAAACTCAACATTGAAAATCACCATCAAATTCAACAAAAACCTCAACAATGAAAAACACCAAAAAATTCAACCAGAACCTCAATTTTGAAAAACACCAACAGATTTAACAACCTCAACATTCAAATACACCAACAAATTCATCAACAACCTCAGCTTTTAAAAACGGCAACTAATTCAACGGCAATCTCAACATTGAAAAACTCCAACAATTTCAATAACAACCTCAATTTTGAAAAATACAAAAAGATTCAAAAAAAAACATTGAATACACCAAAAAATTCAACAACAACCTCAACATTGAAAAACACCAAAATATTCAACAACAACCTCAACATTGAAAAACACCAAAATATTCAACTACAACCTCAACTTTGAAAATCACGATCCAATTCCAAAACCTCAACATTGAGAAGAACAAAATAATTCAACTACAACCTCAATATTGTTAATCACCAACAAATGCAACAACAACCTCAACAATGGAAACCACCAACAAATTCATCAAAATCCTCAACAATGAAAAACACCAAAAAATACATCAACAACCTCAACATTCAAAAACACCAACAAATTCAACAACCTCAACAATGAAGAACTCCAAGAAATTCCACAACAACCTCAACAATGAATAACAGCAAAAAATTCAACAACAACACCAACATTGAAAAACACCAACGAATTCAACAACAACCTCAACATTGAAAATCACCAACAAATTCAACAACAACCTCAACAATGAAAACATCCAAAAATTCAACAACATCCTCAACATTGAAAATCACCAACAAATTCTACAGCAACCTCAGCAATGAGAAACATCCAAAAATTCAACAGCAACAACCTCAACAATGAAAAACACCAAAAAAATTAAACAACAATCTCAACAATGAAAAATAACAAAACGATCAACAACAACCTCAACATTGAAAAAAACCAACAATTTCAACAACAACCGCAACAATTAAAAACACCAACAAATTCAACAACCTCAACATTGAAAATCACCAACAAATTCAACACAAACCTCAACAATGAAAAACACCTAAAAAATTCAACAACAACCTCAACATTCAAAAAACACCAACAAATTTAACTGCATCCACAACTTTGAAAAATTCAAAAAAGTTTTTAAAAACACATTGATACCACCAATAAATTCAACGACAACCTCCATTTTGAAAAACACCAACAAATTCTACAACCTCAACGTTCAAAAGCACCAATAAATCCAACAAAAACCTGAACAATGAAAAACAGCAAAAAATTCAACAACATCCTCAACTTTGAAAAACACCAACAAATTCAAAAACCTCTACATTGAAAAACTCCAACAAATTCAACAACAACTTCCGCAATGAAAAACATCAAGAAATTCAACAACAACCTCAACATTCAAAAATACCAACAAATTGAACAAAAATCTCAACAATGAAAAACACCAAAAAATTCAACAACAACCTCAACTTTGAAAAACACCAACAGATTCAGCAACCTCAAAATTCATAAACATCAACAAATCCAACAACAACCTCAACATTGAAAAACTCCAAAAAATTCAACAACAACCTAAACTTTGGAAAACACCAACAAATTCAAATACAACCTCAACTTTGAAAAATACAAATAAGTTTTAAAGATAACATTGATACCACCAACAAAGTCAACAACAACCTCAACAGTGAAAACCCCAGTTAATTCAACAACAACCTTAACAATGAACAATATCAAAATATTTCAACAACAACCTCAACATTCAAAAACACAAACAAATGCAAAAAGCTCAACATTCAAAAAGACCAACAAATTCAACTGCAACCTCAATTTTGAAAAATACAAAAAAGTTCAATAAAACCATTGATAACACCAATAAATTCAAAAACATCCTCAACATTGAAACTCTCTAACAAATTCAACAACAACCTGAACAATGAAAAACATCAAAAAATTGAACAACAACCTCAACATTCAAAAACACCAGCAAATTCAACAACAAACTCAACAATGAAAAACATCAAAAAATTCAACAACAACCTCAACATTCAATAACACCAACAAGTTCAACAAAAACCGCAACAATGAAAAACACCAAAAAATTCAACAACAACCTCAACTTCGAAAAACATTAACAAATTCAACAACCTCAACATTGAAAAGCACCAACAAATTCAACTGCAACCTCAACTTTGAAAAACACAAAAAAGTTTTTAAAAAATATTTGATAACAGTAAAAAATTCAACAACAACCTCAATATTGAAAAACTCCAAGAAATGCAAAAACAACCTCAACATTGAAAAACACCAGGAAATTCAACAACAACCTCAGTATTCAAAAACACCAACAAATGAAACAAGCTCAACATTGAAAAACACCAACAAATTCATCAACAACCTCAACATTGAAAAACACCAGCAAATTCAACAACAACCTCAACAATGAACAACATCAAAAAATTCAACAACAACCTCAGCATTCAAATACACCAACAAATGAAACAAGCTCAACATTGAAAAACACCAACAAATTCAACAACAACCTCAGCAATGAAAAACATCAATAAATTCAACAACAACCTCAACAATGAAAAACAACAATAAATTCACCAACAACAACCTCAACAATGAAAAACAACAAAAAGATCAACAACAACGTCAACAATGAAAAACTCCAACAATTTCAACAACAACTGCAACAATGAAAAACACCAAAAAATTCAACAACAAACTCAACATTGAAAATCACCAACAAATTCAGCAACAACCTCAGCAATGGAAAACATCAAAAAATTCAACAACAACCTCAACAATGAAAAACACCAAAAAATTCAACAACAACAACCTCAACAATGGAAAACATTAAAAAGATCACCAACAACCTAAACATTCAAAAACACCAACAAGTTCAACAAAAACCTCAGCAATAACAAGCACCAAAAAATTCAAGTGCATCCTCAATTTTTAAAAAAATCCAAAAAAGTTAAAAAAAAACCATTGATAACACCATTAAATTCAACAACATCCTCAACATTGAAAATCACCAACAAATTCAACAGCAACCTCAGCAATGCAAAACATCAAAAAATTCAACAACAACCTCAACAATGAAAAATATCAAAAAATTCAACAACAACCTCAACAATGAAAAACACCAAAAAAATAAAAACAACAACCTCAACATTCAAAAGCACGAACAAATTCAAAGAAAACTCAACAATGAATAACACCAAAAAATTCATCAAAAACCTCTACTTTTAAAAACACGAACAAATTCAACAAGCGCAACTTTGAAAAACACCAACTTATTCAACAACAACCTCAACAATGAAAAACACCAAAAAATTCAACAACAACCTCAGCATTCAAAAACACCATCAAATTCAACAACAACCTCAGCAATGAAAATCGTCAACAAATTCAACAAAAACTTCAACAATGGAAACCACCAAGAAATTCATCAAAAACCTCAACAATGAAAAATACCAACAAATTTAACTACAACCTCAACATTCAAAAACACCAACAAATTCAACAAAAACCTCAACAATGGAAAACACCAACAAATTCATCAAAATCCTCAACAATGAAAGACACCACAAAATTCATCAACAACCTCAACATTCAAAAATACCAACAAATTCACCAACCTCAACATTGAAGAACTCCAAGAAATTCCACAACAACCTCAACAATGAAAAACACCAAAAAATTCAACAATAACCCCAACATTGAAAAACACCAACAAATTCAACAACAACCTCAATATTGAAAATCACCATCAAATTCAACAACAACCACAACAATAAAAAACATCCAAAAATTCAAAAACAACAACCTCAACAATGAAAAACATCAAAACATTCAACAACAACCTCAACATTAATCAACACCAACAAATTCAACAACAACCTCAACAATGAAAAGCACCAAAAAATTTAACAGCAACCCCAACATTGAAAAACAAAAACAAATTCAACAACAACCTCAATATTGAAACTCACCAACAAATTCAACAACAACCTCAACAATGAAAAACACCAAAACAAGCAATAAAAACCTCAACATTGAAAAACTCCATGAATTTCAACAACTACCACAACAATGAAAAGCACCAAAAAATTCGACAACAAACTCAACATTGAAAATCACCATCAAATTCAACAAAAACCTCAACAATGAAAAACACCAAAAAATTCAACCAGAACCTCAATTTTGATAAACACCAACAGATTTAACGTCCTCAACATTGAAAAACTCCAACAATTTCAACAACAACCTCAACAATGAAAAACATCCAAAAATACAAAAACAACAACTCAACAATGAAAACCACCAAAACATTCAACAACAACCTCAACATTAATCAACACCAACAAATTCAACAACAACCTCAACAATGAAAAACACCAAAAAATTCAACAACAACCCCAACATTGAAAAACACCAACAAGTTCAACAACAACCTCAATATTGAAAATCACCAACAAATTCAACAACAACCTCAGCAATGAAAAACATAAAAAAATTCAACAACAACAACCTCAACAATGAAAAACAACAAAAAATTCAACAGCAACCTGAACATTGAAAAACACCAACAAATTCAACAACAACCTCAATATTGAAAATCACCATCAAATTCAACAACAACCTCAACAATGAAAATCATTCAAAAATTCAAAAACAACAACCTCAACAATGAAAAACACCAAAACATTCAACATCAGCCTCAACATTAATCAACACCAACAAATTCAACAACAACCTCAACAATGAAAAACACCAAAAAATTCAACAACAACCCCAACATTGAAAAACACCAACAAGTTCAACAACAACCTCAATATTGAAAATCACCAACAAATTCAACAACAACCTCAACAATGAAAAACATCCAAAAATTCAACAACAACAACCTCAACAATGAAAAACACCAATAAAATATAAACAACAACCTCAACATTCAAAAGCACGAACAAATTCAACGAAAAACTCAAAAATGAATAAAACCAAAAAATTCATCAAAAACCTCTACTTTTAAAAACACGAACAAATTCAACAACCGCAACTTTGAAAAACACCAACTTATTCAACAACAACCTCAACAATGAAAAACAACAAAAAATTCAACAACAACCTCAGCATTCAAAAACACCATCAAATTCAACAACAACCTCAGCAATGAAAATCGTCAAAAAATTCAACAACAACCTCAACAATGAAAAACATCAAAAAATTCAACAACAACCTCAACAATGAAACAAACCCAAAAAATCAATAACAACCTCAACATTCAAAAACTCCAACAATTTTAACAACTAACGCAACAATGAAAAACACCAAAAAATTCGACAACATACTCAACATTGAAAATCACCATCAAATTCAACAAAAACCTCAACAATGAAAAACACCAAAAAATTCAACGAAAACCTCAACTTTGAAAAACACCAACAGATTTAACAACCTTAACATTCAAAAACACCAACAAATTTAACAACAACCTCAGCATTGAAAAACACCAACAGATTCAACAACCTCAACATTGAAAAATACCATCAAATTCAACAACAACCTCAACTTTTAAAAATACAAAAAGGTTCAACAAAATAAAAATTGATAACACCAAAAAATTCAACGGCAACCTCAACGTTGAAATACTCCAACATTTTCAATAACAACCTCAACAAAGAAAAACACCAACAAATTCAACTGCAATCTCAATTTTGAAAAATACAAAAAGATTCAACCTCATCATTGAAAAAGACCACAAAATCAAAAATAACCTCAACATTGAAGAACTCCAAGAAATTCCACAACAACCTCAACAATGAAAAACACCAAAAAATTCAACAATAACCCCAACATTGAAAAACACCAACAAATTCAACAACAACCTCAATATTGAAAATCACCATCAAATTCAACAACAACCACAACAATAAAAAACATCCAAAAATTCAAAAACAACAACCTCAACAATGAAAAACATCAAAACATTCAACAACAACCTCAACATTAATCAACACCAACAAATTCAACAACAACCTCAACAATGAAAAGCACCAAAAAATTTAACAGCAACCCCAACATTGAAAAACAAAAACAAATTCAACAACAACCTCAATATTGAAACTCACCAACAAATTCAACAACAACCTCAACAATGAAAAACACCAAAACAAGCAATAAAAACCTCAACATTGAAAAACTCCATGAATTTCAACAACTACCACAACAATGAAAAGCACCAAAAAATTCGACAACAAACTCAACATTGAAAATCACCATCAAATTCAACAAAAACCTCAACAATGAAAAACACCAAAAAATTCAACCAGAACCTCAATTTTGAAAAACACCAACAGATTTAACGTCCTCAACATTGAAAAACTCCAACAATTTCAACAACAACCTCAACAATGAAAAACATCCAAAAATACAAAAACAACAACTCAACAATGAAAACCACCAAAACATTCAACAACAACCTCAACATTAATCAACACCAACAAATTCCACAACAACCTCAACAATGAAAAACACCAAAAAATTCAACAACAACCCCAACATTGAAAAACACCAACAAATTCAACAACAACCTCAATATTGAAAATCACCAACAAATTCAACAACAACCTCAGCAATGAAAAACATAAAAAAATTCAACAACAACAACCTCAACAAAGAAAAATTCAACAGCAACCTGAACATTGAAAAACACCAACAAATTCAACAACAACCTCAATATTGAAAATCACCATCAAATTCAACAACAACCTCAACAATGAAAATCATTCAAAAATTCAAAAACAACAACCTCAACAATGAAAAACACCAAAACATTCAACAACAGCCTCAACATTAATCAACACCAACAAATTCAACAACAACCTCAACAATGAAAAACACCAAAAAATTCAACAACAACCCCAACATTGAAAAACATCAACAAGTTCAACAACAACCTCAATATTGAAAATCACCAACAAATTCAACAACAACCTCAACAATGAAAAACATCCAAAAATTCAACAACAACAACCTCAACAATGAAAAACACCAATAAAATATAAACAACAACCTCAACATTCAAAAGCACGAACAAATTCAACGAAAAACTCAAAAATGAATAAAACCAAAAAATTCATCAAAAACCTCTATTTTTAAAAACACGAACAAATTCAACAACCGCAACTTTGAAAAACACCAACTTATTCAACAACAACAACCTCAACAATGAAAAACATCAAAAAATTCAACAACAACCTCAACAATGAAACAAACCCAAAAAATCAATAACAACCTCAACATTCAAAAACTCCAACAATTTTAACAACTAACGCAACAATGAAAAACACCAAAAAATTCGACAACATACTCAACATTGAAAATCACCATCAAATTCAACAAAAACCTCAACAATGAAAAACACCAAAAAATTCAACGAAAACCTCAACTTTGAAAAACACCAACAGATTTAACAACCTTAACATTCAAAAACACCAACAAATTTAACAACAACCTCAGCATTGAAAAACACCAACAGATTCAACAACCTCAACATTGAAAAATACCATCAAATTCAACAACAACCTCAACTTTTAAAAATACAAAAAGGTTCAACAAAATAAAAATTGATAACACCAAAAAATTCAACGGCAACCTCAACGTTGAAATACTCCAACATTTTCAATAACAACCTCAACAAAGAAAAACACCAACAAATTCAACTGCAATCTCAATTTTGAAAAATACAAAAAGATTCAACCTCATCATTGAAAAAGACCACAAAATCAAAAATAACCTCAACATTGAAAACCTCCAACACATTCAGCAACAACCTCAACAATGAAAAACACCAAAAAATTCAAGAACAACCTCAACATTCAAAAACATCAACAATTTCAACAACAACCACAGCGATGAAAAACATCAATAAATTCAACAACAACCTCAACAATGAAAAACACCAAAAAAATTCAACAACAACCTCAACAATGAAAAAGATCAAAAATTCAACAACAACCTCAGCAATGAAAAACACCAAAAAATTCAACAAGAACCTCAACATTCAATAACACCAAAAAATAAAAACAACAACCTCAACATTCAAAAACACCAACAAATTCAACCAAAACCTCAACAATCAAAAACACCAAAAAAATCAACAACATTCTCAACTTTGAAAAACTCCAACAAATTCAACAACCTCATCATTGAAAAACACCAACAAATTCACAATAACCTCAACATTGAAAACCTCCATCAAATTTAACAACAACCTCAACAATGCAAAAAACCAAAAAATTCAACAACAACCTCAACATTTAAAAACACCAACAATTTCAACAACAACCACAGCAATGAAAAACATCAATAAATTCAACAACAACCTCAACAATGAATAACACCAAAAAATTCAACAACAACCTCAGCAATGAAAAACACCAAAACAAGCAATAAAAACCTCAACATTGAAAAACTCCAAGAATTTCAACAACTACCTCAACAATGAAAAACACCAAAAATTTCGACAACAAACTCAACATTGAAAATCACCATCAAATTCAACAAAAACCTCAACAATGAAAAACACCAAAAAATTCAACCAGAACCTCAATTTTGAAAAACACCAACAGATTTAACAACCTCAACATTCAAATACACCAACAAATTCATCAACAACCTCAGCTTTTAAAAACGGCAACTAATTCAACGGCAATCTCAACATTGAAAAACTCCAACAATTTCAATAACAACCTCAACAATGAAAAACACCAACAAATTCAACTGCAACCACAATTTTGAAAAATACAAAAAGATTCAAAAAAAAACATTGAATACACCAAAAAATTCAACAACAACCTCAACATTGAAAAACACCAAAATATTCAACTACAACCTCAACTTTGAAAATCACGATCCAATTCCAAAACCTCAACATTGAAAAGAACAAAATAATTCAACTACAACCTCAATATTGTTAATCACCAACAAATGCAACAACAACCTCAACAATGGAAACCACCAACAAATTCATCAAAATCCTCAACAATGAAAAACACCAAAAAATACATCAACAACCTCAACATTCAAAAACACCAACAAATTCAACAACCTCAACAATGAAGAACTCCAAGAAATTCCACAACAACCTCAACAATGAATAACAGCAAAAAATTCAACAACAACACCAACATTGAAAAACACCAACGAATTCAACAACAACCTCAACATTGAAAATCACCAACAAATTCAACAACAACCTCAACAATGAAAACATCCAAAAATTCAACAACATCCTCAACATTGAAAATCACCAACAAATTCTACAGCAACCTCAGCAATGAGAAACATCCAAAAATTCAACAGCAACAACCTCAACAATGAAAAACACCAAAAAAATTAAACAACAATCTCAACAATGAAAAATAACAAAACGATCAACAACAACCTCAACATTGAAAAAAACCAACAATTTCAACAACAACCGCAACAATTAAAAACACCAACAAATTCAACAACCTCAACATTGAAAATCACCAACAAATTCAACACAAACCTCAACAATGAAAAACACCTAAAAAATTCAACAACAACCTCAACATTCAAAAAACACCAACAAATTTAACTGCATCCACAACTTTGAAAAATTCAAAAAAGTTTTTAAAAACACATTGATACCACCAATAAATTCAACGACAACCTCCATTTTGAAAAACACCAACAAATTCTACAACCTCAACGTTCAAAAGCACCAATAAATCCAACAAAAACCTGAACAATGAAAAACAGCAAAAAATTCAACAACATCCTCAACTTTGAAAAACACCAACAAATTCAAAAACCTCTACATTGAAAAACTCCAACAAATTCAACAACAACTTCCGCAATGAAAAACATCAAGAAATTCAACAACAACCTCAACATTCAAAAATACCAACAAATTGAACAAAAATCTCAACAATGAAAAACACCAAAAAATTCAACAACAACCTCAACTTTGAAAAACACCAACAGATTCAGCAACCTCAAAATTCATAAACATCAACAAATCCAACAACAACCTCAACATTGAAAAACTCCAAAAAATTCAACAACAACCTAAACTTTGGAAAACACCAACAAATTCAAATACAACCTCAACTTTGAAAAATACAAATAAGTTTTAAAGATAACATTGATACCACCAACAAAGTCAACAACAACCTCAACAGTGAAAACCCCAGTTAATTCAACAACAACCTTAACAATGAACAATATCAAAATATTTCAACAACAACCTCAACATTCAAAAACACAAACAAATGCAAAAAGCTCAACATTCAAAAAGACCAACAAATTCAACTGCAACCTCAATTTTGAAAAATACAAAAAAGTTCAATAAAACCATTGATAACACCAATAAATTCAAAAACATCCTCAACATTGAAACTCTCTAACAAATTCAACAACAACCTGAACAATGAAAAACATCAAAAAATTGAACAACAACCTCAACATTCAAAAACACCAGCAAATTCAACAACAAACTCAACAATGAAAAACATCAAAAAATTCAACAACAACCTCAACATTCAATAACACCAACAAGTTCAACAAAAACCGCAACAATGAAAAACACCAAAAAATTCAACAACAACCTCAACTTCGAAAAACATTAACAAATTCAACAACCTCAACATTGAAAAGCACCAACAAATTCAACTGCAACCTCAACTTTGAAAAACACAAAAAAGTTTTTAAAAAATATTTGATAACAGTAAAAAATTCAACAACAACCTCAATATTGAAAAACTCCAAGAAATGCAAAAACAACCTCAACATTGAAAAACACCAGGAAATTCAACAACAACCTCAGTATTCAAAAACACCAACAAATGAAACAAGCTCAACATTGAAAAACACCAACAAATTCATCAACAACCTCAACATTGAAAAACACCAGCAAATTCAACAACAACCTCAACAATGAACAACATCAAAAAATTCAACAACAACCTCAGCATTCAAATACACCAACAAATGAAACAAGCTCAACATTGAAAAACACCAACAAATTCAACAACAACCTCAGCAATGAAAAACATCAATAAATTCAACAACAACCTCAACAATGAAAAACAACAATAAATTCACCAACAACAACCTCAACAATGAAAAACAACAAAAAGATCAACAACAACGTCAACAATGAAAAACTCCAACAATTTCAACAACAACTGCAACAATGAAAAACACCAAAAAATTCAACAACAAACTCAACATTGAAAATCACCAACAAATTCAGCAACAACCTCAGCAATGGAAAACATCAAAAAATTCAACAACAACCTCAACAATGAAAAACACCAAAAAATTCAACAACAACAACCTCAACAATGGAAAACATTAAAAAGATCACCAACAACCTAAACATTCAAAAACACCAACAAGTTCAACAAAAACCTCAGCAATAACAAGCACCAAAAAATTCAAGTGCATCCTCAATTTTTAAAAAAATCCAAAAAAGTTAAAAAAAAACCATTGATAACACCATTAAATTCAACAACATCCTCAACATTGAAAATCACCAACAAATTCAACAGCAACCTCAGCAATGCAAAACATCAAAAAATTCAACAACAACCTCAACAATGAAAAATATCAAAAAATTCAACAACAACCTCAACAATGAAAAACACCAAAAAATTCAACAACAACCTCAACTTTGAAAAACACCAACAGATTCAGCAACCTCAAAATTCATAAACATCAACAAATCCAACAACAACCTCAACATTGAAAAACTCCAAAAAATTCAACAACAACCTAAACTTTGGAAAACACCAACAAATTCAAATACAACCTCAACTTTGAAAAATACAAAAAAGTTTTAAAGTTAACATTGATACCACCAATAAATTCAACAACAACCTCAACAATGAAAAACGTCATGAAATTCAAGAACAACCTCAACAATCAAAAACACCAACAAATTGAACAAATACCTCAACAATGAAAAACACCAAAAAATTCAACAACACCGTCAACATTGAAAAACACCAATATATTCAACAACAACCTAATCTTTGAAAAACACCAACAAAGTCAACAACAACCTCAACAGTGAAAACCCCAGTTAATTCAACAACAACCTTAACAATGAACAATATCAAAATATTTCAACAACAACCTCAACATTCAAAAACACAAACAAATGCAAAAAGCTCAACATTCAAAAAGACCAACAAATTCAACTGCAACCTCAATTTTGAAAAATACAAAAAAGTTCAATAAAACCATTGATAACACCAATAAATTCAAAAACATCCTCAACATTGAAACTCTCTAACAAATTCAACAACAACCTGAACAATGAAAAACATCAAAAAATTGAACAACAACCTCAACATTCAAAAACACCAGCAAATTCAACAACAAACTCAACAATGAAAAACATCAAAAAATTCAACAACAACCTCAACATTCAATAACACCAACAAGTTCAACAAAAACCGCAACAATGAAAAACACCAAAAAATTCAACAACAACCTCAACTTCGAAAAACATTAACAAATTCAACAACCTCAACATTGAAAAACACCAACAAATTCAACTGCAACCTCAACTTTGAAAAACACAAAAAAGTTTTTAAAAAATATTTGATAACAGTAAAAAATTCAACAACAACCTCAATATTGAAAAATTCCAAGAAATTCAAAAACAACCTCAACATTGAAAAACACCAGGAAATTCAACAACAACCTCAGTATTCAAAAACACCAACAAATGAAACAAGCTCAACATTGAAAAACACCAACAAATTCATCAACAACCTCAACATTGAAAAACACCAGCAAATTCAACAACAACCTCAACAATGAACAACATCAAAAAATTCAACAACAACCTCAGCATTCAAATACACCAACAAATGAAACAAGCTCAACATTGAAAAACAAGAACAAATTCAACAACAACCTCAGCAATGAAAAACATCAATAAATTCAACAACAACCTCAACAATGAAAAACAACAATAAATTCACCAACAACAACCTCAACAATGAAAAACAACAAAAAGATCAACAACAACGTCAACAATGAAAAACTCCAACAATTTCAACAACAACTGCAACAATGAAAAACACCAAAAAATTCAACAACAAACTCAACATTGAAAATCACCAACAAATTCAGCAACAACCTCAGCAATGGAAAACATCAAAAAATTCAGCAACAACCTCAACAATGAAAAACACCAATAAATTCAACAACAACAACCTCAACAATGGAAAACATTAAAAAGATCACCAACAACCTAAACATTCAAAAACACCAACAAGTTCAACAAAAACCTCAGCAATAACAAGCACCAAAAAATTCAAGTGCATCCTCAACTTTTAAAAAAATCCAAAAAAGTTAAAAAAAAACCATTGATAAAACCATTAAATTCAACAACATCCTCAACATTGAAAATCACCAACAAATTCAACAGCAACCTCAGCAATGCAAAACATCAAAAAATTCAACAACAACCTCAACAATGAAAAATATCAAAAAATTCAACAACAACCTCAACAATGAAAAATAACAAAAAGATCAACAACAACCTCAACAATGAAGAACACCAAAAAGATCAGCAACAACATCAACAATGAAAAACACCAAAAAATTCAACAACAACCTCAACAATGAAAAACACGAAAAAAATTCAACAACAACATCAACTTTGAAAAACACCAACATTGAAAAACAGCATCAAATTCAACAACAACCTCAACTTTTAAAAATACAAAAAATTTCAACAAAATAAATATTGATAAAACCAACAAAGCCAACAAGAACCTCAATATTGAATATAACCAACAAATTCAACTGCAACCTCAACTTTGAAAAACACCAATAAATTCAACAACCTCAACATTGAAAAATACCAGCAATTCAACAACAACCTCAACAATGAAAAACATCAAAATATTCAACAACAACCTCAACATTGAAAAACACCAACAAATTCAACTGCAACCTCAACTTTGAAAAATACAAAAAAGTTAAAAAAGATCCATTGATAACACCAATAAATTCAACAACAAGCTCAATATTGAAAATCACCAACAAATTAAACAACAACCTCAACATTGCAAAACACCAACTAATGCAACAACAAACTCAACAATGAAATACGCCAACAAATTCAACAACCTCAACATTGAAAAACACCAACAAATTCTACAACAACAACATAAACAATGAAAAACACCAAAATGATCAACAACAACCTCAACAATGAAAAACATTAAAAAATTCAACAACAACCTCAACAATGAAAAACACCAAAAAGATCCACAACAACCTCAACAATGAAAAACACCGAAAAATTCATCAACAACCTCAACTTTGAAAAACACCAACAAATTCAACAACCTCAACATTGAAAAACACCAACAAATTCAACAACCTCAACATTGAAAAACACCAACAAATTCAACTGCAACCTCAACTTTGAAAAATACAAAAAAGTTCAAAAGAAACCATTGATAACACCAATAAATTCAACAACACCCTCACCATTGAAAATCACCAACAAATTCAACAACAACCTCAACAATGAAAACCCCCAAAATTTCGACAACGACAACCTCAACAATGAAAAGCACCAAGGAATTCCACAACAACAACCTCAGCAATGAAAAAAACGAAAAAGATCAACAACAACCTCAATAATGAAAAGCACTAAGAAATTCAAAAACAACCTCAAATTTGAAAAACGCCAGCAAATTCAATAACAACCTAAACAATGAAAAACAACAAAAAATTCAACAACAACCTCAACTTTGAAAAACACCAAAAAACTCAACAACCTCAACATTGAAAAACACCAATAAATTCAACTGCATCCTCAACTTTGAAAAATACAAAATCTTTGAACAAAATCAATATTGAAAACACCAACAAATTCAACAGCAACCTCAACTTTGAAAAACACCAACAAATTGAACAACCTCAACATTGAAAAACACCAAGAAATTCAACTGCAACATCAACTTTGAAAAATACAAAAACGTTAAAAAAAAACAATTGATAACACCAACATATTCAACAACAACCTCTACAATGAAAAACACCTAAAAATTCAACAACAACCACAACATTGAAAAACACCAATAAATTCAACAACAACTTCAACATTCAAAACCTCCAACAAATTCAACAAAAACCTCAACAATGAAAAACACCAAAAAATGCAACAACAACCTCAACTTTGAAAAACACCAACAAATTCAACTGCAACCTCAACTTTGAAAAATACCAACAAGTACAACAACAACCTCAACATTGAAAAACTCCAACAAATTCAACAACAACCTCAACATTGATAAACTCCAACACATTCAACAACAACCTCAACAATGAAAAACACCAAAAAATTCAACATCAACCTCAATATTCAAAAACACCAACAAATTGAACAAAAACCTCAACAATGAAAAATACCAAAAAAATTCAACAACAACCTCAACAATGAAAAAAACCAACAAGCTCAATATTGAAAATCACCAACAAATTCAACCACAACCTCAACATTGCAAAACACCAGCAAATTCAACAACTAACTCAACAATGAAATACACCAACAAATTCAACAACCTCAACATTGAAATACACCAACAAATTCAACAACAACAACCTCAACAATGAAAAACACCAATAAATTCAACAACAACATCAACAATGAAAAACACCAAAATGATAACCAACAACCTCAACAATGAAATACACCAAAAAGATCGACAGCAACCTCAACAATGAAAAACAACGTAAAATTCAACAACAACCTCAACTTTGAAAAACACCCACAAATTCAACAACCTCAACATTGAAAAACACCAACAAATTCAACTGCAACCTCAACTTTGAAAATTACAAAAAAGTTAAAAAAAAAACCATTGATAACACCAATAAATTCAACAACATCCTCAACATTGAAAATAACCAACAAATTCAACAACAACCTCAAAAATGAAAATCACCAACAAAATCAACAAAAACCTTAACATTGCAAAACACCAACACATTCAAAAACAAACACAACATTGAAAATCACCAACAAATTCAACAACAACGTCAACAATGAAAAACACAAAAAAATTCAACAACAACCTCAATATTCAAAAGCACCAACAAATTCAACAACAACCTCAACAATGAAAGACACCAACAAATGCAAGAACCACAACATTGAAAAACACCAACAAATTCAACTGCAACCTCAAATTTGAAAAATACAAAATGTTGAAAAAAAACCATTGATAACACCAATAACTTCAACAACAACCTCAATATTGAAAATCAACAAAAAATTCAACAAAAACCTTAACATTGCAAAACACCAACACATTCACCAAAAAACTCAACATTGAAAATCACCAACAAATTCAACATCAACCTCAGCAAAGACAAAGATCAAAAAATTCAACAACAGCTACCTGAAAAATGAAAAACACCATAAAATTCAACAACAACAACCAAAGCAAAGCAAATCACCAAAATGATCAACAACAACCTCAACATTGAAAAACTCCAACAATGTCAACAACAACCGCAACAATGAAAAACACCAAAAAATTCAACAACAAACTCAACATTGAAAATCACCACAAAATTCAACAACAAACTCAACTATCAAAAACAACAACATTGAAATATACCAACAAAAACCTCAACAATGAAAAAAAACCAAATAATTCGACAACAACCTCAACTTTGAAAAACACCAACAAATTCAACTACCTCAACATTGAAAAACACCAACAAATTCAACTGCAACCTCAACTTTGAAAAATACAAAAAATTTGAACAAAATAAATATTGATAACACCAACAAATTCAACAACAATCTCAATATTGAATGCCACCAACAAATTCAACAGCAACATCAACTTTGAAAAACACCAACAAATTCAACAACCTCAACATTGAAAAACGCTAACAAATTCAACTGCATCATCAACTTTGAAAAATACAAAAAGTTCAAAAGAAACCATTGATAACACTAAAAAATTCAACAACAAGCTCAATATTGAAAATCACCAACAAATTCAACAACAATCTCAACATTGCGAAACACCAGCAAATTCAACAACTAACTCAACAATCCAATAAACCAACAAATTCAACAACCTCAACATTGAAATACACCAACAAATTCGACAACAACAACCTGAACAATGAAAAAAAACAAAAAATTCAACAACAACACCAACAATGAAAAACACCAAAATGATCAACAACAACCTCAATATTGAAAATCACCATCAAATTCAACAACAACCTCAACAATGAAAATCATTCAAAAATTCAAAAACAACAACCTCAACAATGAAAAACACCAAAACATTCAACATCAGCCTCAACATTAATCAACACCAACAAATTCAACAACAACCTCAACAATGAAAAACACCAAAAAATTCAACAACAACCCCAACATTGAAAAACACCAACAAGTTCAACAACAACCTCAATATTGAAAATCACCAACAAATTCAACAACAACCTCAACAATGAAAAACATCCAAAAATTCAACAACAACAACCTCAACAATGAAAAACACCAATAAAATATAAACAACAACCTCAACATTCAAAAGCACGAACAAATTCAACGAAAAACTCAAAAATGAATAAAACCAAAAAATTCATCAAAAACCTCTACTTTTAAAAACACGAACAAATTCAACAACCGCAACTTTGAAAAACACCAACTTATTCAACAACAACCTCAACAATGAAAAACAACAAAAAATTCAACAACAACCTCAGCATTCAAAAACACCATCAAATTCAACAACAACCTCAGCAATGAAAATCGTCAAAAAATTCAACAACAACCTCAACAATGAAAAACATCAAAAAATTCAACAACAACCTCAACAATGAAACAAACCCAAAAAATCAATAACAACCTCAACATTCAAAAACTCCAACAATTTTAACAACTAACGCAACAATGAAAAACACCAAAAAATTCGACAACATACTCAACATTGAAAATCACCATCAAATTCAACAAAAACCTCAACAATGAAAAACACCAAAAAATTCAACGAAAACCTCAACTTTGAAAAACACCAACAGATTTAACAACCTTAACATTCAAAAACACCAACAAATTTAACAACAACCTCAGCATTGAAAAACACCAACAGATTCAACAACCTCAACATTGAAAAATACCATCAAATTCAACAACAACCTCAACTTTTAAAAATACAAAAAGGTTCAACAAAATAAAAATTGATAACACCAAAAAATTCAACGGCAACCTCAACGTTGAAATACTCCAACATTTTCAATAACAACCTCAACAAAGAAAAACACCAACAAATTCAACTGCAATCTCAATTTTGAAAAATACAAAAAGATTCAACCTCATCATTGAAAAAGACCACAAAATCAAAAATAACCTCAACATTGAAGAACTCCAAGAAATTCCACAACAACCTCAACAATGAAAAACACCAAAAAATTCAACAATAACCCCAACATTGAAAAACACCAACAAATTCAACAACAACCTCAATATTGAAAATCACCATCAAATTCAACAACAACCACAACAATAAAAAACATCCAAAAATTCAAAAACAACAACCTCAACAATGAAAAACATCAAAACATTCAACAACAACCTCAACATTAATCAACACCAACAAATTCAACAACAACCTCAACAATGAAAAGCACCAAAAAATTTAACAGCAACCCCAACATTGAAAAACAAAAACAAATTCAACAACAACCTCAATATTGAAACTCACCAACAAATTCAACAACAACCTCAACAATGAAAAACACCAAAACAAGCAATAAAAACCTCAACATTGAAAAACTCCATGAATTTCAACAACTACCACAACAATGAAAAGCACCAAAAAATTCGACAACAAACTCAACATTGAAAATCACCATCAAATTCAACAAAAACCTCAACAATGAAAAACACCAAAAAATTCAACCAGAACCTCAATTTTGAAAAACACCAACAGATTTAACGTCCTCAACATTGAAAAACTCCAACAATTTCAACAACAACCTCAACAATGAAAAACATCCAAAAATACAAAAACAACAACTCAACAATGAAAACCACCAAAACATTCAACAACAACCTCAACATTAATCAACACCAACAAATTCCACAACAACCTCAACAATGAAAAACACCAAAAAATTCAACAACAACCCCAACATTGAAAAACACCAACAAATTCAACAACAACCTCAATATTGAAAATCACCAACAAATTCAACAACAACCTCAGCAATGAAAAACATAAAAAAATTCAACAACAACAACCTCAACAATGAAAAATTCAACAGCAACCTGAACATTGAAAAACACCAACAAATTCAACAACAACCTCAATATTGAAAATCACCATCAAATTCAACAACAACCTCAACAATGAAAATCATTCAAAAATTCAAAAACAACAACCTCAACAATGAAAAACACCAAAACATTCAACAACAGCCTCAACATTAATCAACACCAACAAATTCAACAACAACCTCAACAATGAAAAACACCAAAAAATTCAACAACAACCCCAACATTGAAAAACACCAACAAGTTCAACAACAACCTCAATATTGAAAATCACCAACAAATTCAACAACAACCTCAACAATGAAAAACATCCAAAAATTCAACAACAACAACCTCAACAATGAAAAACACCAATAAAATATAAACAACAACCTCAACATTCAAAAGCACGAACAAATTCAACGAAAAACTCAAAAATGAATAAAACCAAAAAATTCATCAAAAACCTCTATTTTTAAAAACACGAACAAATTCAACAACCGCAACTTTGAAAAACACCAACTTATTCAACAACAACAACCTCAACAATGAAAAACATCAAAAAATTCAACAACAACCTCAACAATGAAACAAACCCAAAAAATCAATAACAACCTCAACATTCAAAAACTCCAACAATTTTAACAACTAACGCAACAATGAAAAACACCAAAAAATTCGACAACATACTCAACATTGAAAATCACCATCAAATTCAACAAAAACCTCAACAATGAAAAACACCAAAAAATTCAACGAAAACCTCAACTTTGAAAAACACCAACAGATTTAACAACCTTAACATTCAAAAACACCAACAAATTTAACAACAACCTCAGCATTGAAAAACACCAACAGATTCAACAACCTCAACATTGAAAAATACCATCAAATTCAACAACAACCTCAACTTTTAAAAATACAAAAAGGTTCAACAAAATAAAAATTGATAACACCAAAAAATTCAACGGCAACCTCAACGTTGAAATACTCCAACATTTTCAATAACAACCTCAACAAAGAAAAACACCAACAAATTCAACTGCAATCTCAATTTTGAAAAATACAAAAAGATTCAACCTCATCATTGAAAAAGACCACAAAATCAAAAATAACCTCAACATTGAAAACCTCCAACACATTCAGCAACAACCTCAACAATGAAAAACACCAAAAAATTCAAGAACAACCTCAACATTCAAAAACATCAACAATTTCAACAACAACCACAGCAATGAAAAACATCAATAAATTCAACAACAACCTCAACAATGAAAAACACCAAAAAAATTCAACAACAACCTCAACAATGAAAAAGATCAAAAATTCAACAACAACCTCAGCAATGAAAAACACCAAAAAATTCAACAAGAACCTCAACATTCAATAACACCAAAAAATAAAAACAACAACCTCAACATTCAAAAACACCAACAAATTCAACCAAAACCTCAACAATCAAAAACACCAAAAAAATCAACAACATTCTCAACTTTGAAAAACTCCAACAAATTCAACAACCTCATCATTGAAAAACACCAACAAATTCACAATAACCTCAACATTGAAAACCTCCATCAAATTTAACAACAACCTCAACAATGCAAAAAACCAAAAAATTCAACAACAACCTCAACATTTAAAAACACCAACAATTTCAACAACAACCACAGCAATGAAAAACATCAATAAATTCAACAACAACCTCAACAATGAATAACACCAAAAAATTCAACAACAACCTCAGCAATGAAAAACACCAAAACAAGCAATAAAAACCTCAACATTGAAAAACTCCAAGAATTTCAACAACTACCTCAACAATGAAAAACACCAAAAATTTCGACAACAAACTCAACATTGAAAATCACCATCAAATTCAACAAAAACCTCAACAATGAAAAACACCAAAAAATTCAACCAGAACCTCAATTTTGAAAAACACCAACAGATTTAACAACCTCAACATTCAAATACACCAACAAATTCATCAACAACCTCAGCTTTTAAAAACGGCAACTAATTCAACGGCAATCTCAACATTGAAAAACTCCAACAATTTCAATAACAACCTCAACAATGAAAAACACCAACAAATTCAACTGCAACCACAATTTTGAAAAATACAAAAAGATTCAAAAAAAAACATTGAATACACCAAAAAATTCAACAACAACCTCAACATTGAAAAACACCAAAATATTCAACAACAACCTCAACATTGAAAAACACCAAAATATTCAACTACAACCTCAACTTTGAAAATCACGATCCAATTCCAAAACCTCAACATTGAGAAGAACAAAATAATTCAACTACAACCTCAATATTGTTAATCACCAACAAATGCAACAACAACCTCAACAATGGAAACCACCAACAAATTCATCAAAATCCTCAACAATGAAAAACACCAAAAAATACATCAACAACCTCAACATTCAAAAACACCAACAAATTCAACAACCTCAACAATGAAGAACTCCAAGAAATTCCACAACAACCTCAACAATGAATAACAGCAAAAAATTCAACAACAACACCAACATTGAAAAACACCAACGAATTCAACAACAACCTCAACATTGAAAATCACCAACAAATTCAACAACAACCTCAACAATGAAAACATCCAAAAATTCAACAACATCCTCAACATTGAAAATCACCAACAAATTCTACAGCAACCTCAGCAATGAGAAACATCCAAAAATTCAACAGCAACAACCTCAACAATGAAAAACACCAAAAAAATTAAACAACAATCTCAACAATGAAAAATAACAAAACGATCAACAACAACCTCAACATTGAAAAAAACCAACAATTTCAACAACAACCGCAACAATTAAAAACACCAACAAATTCAACAACCTCAACATTGAAAATCACCAACAAATTCAACACAAACCTCAACAATGAAAAACACCTAAAAAATTCAACAACAACCTCAACATTCAAAAAACACCAACAAATTTAACTGCATCCACAACTTTGAAAAATTCAAAAAAGTTTTTAAAAACACATTGATACCACCAATAAATTCAACGACAACCTCCATTTTGAAAAACACCAACAAATTCTACAACCTCAACGTTCAAAAGCACCAATAAATCCAACAAAAACCTGAACAATGAAAAACAGCAAAAAATTCAACAACATCCTCAACTTTGAAAAACACCAACAAATTCAAAAACCTCTACATTGAAAAACTCCAACAAATTCAACAACAACTTCCGCAATGAAAAACATCAAGAAATTCAACAACAACCTCAACATTCAAAAATACCAACAAATTGAACAAAAATCTCAACAATGAAAAACACCAAAAAATTCAACAACAACCTCAACTTTGAAAAACACCAACAGATTCAGCAACCTCAAAATTCATAAACATCAACAAATCCAACAACAACCTCAACATTGAAAAACTCCAAAAAATTCAACAACAACCTAAACTTTGGAAAACACCAACAAATTCAAATACAACCTCAACTTTGAAAAATACAAATAAGTTTTAAAGATAACATTGATACCACCAACAAAGTCAACAACAACCTCAACAGTGAAAACCCCAGTTAATTCAACAACAACCTTAACAATGAACAATATCAAAATATTTCAACAACAACCTCAACATTCAAAAACACAAACAAATGCAAAAAGCTCAACATTCAAAAAGACCAACAAATTCAACTGCAACCTCAATTTTGAAAAATACAAAAAAGTTCAATAAAACCATTGATAACACCAATAAATTCAAAAACATCCTCAACATTGAAACTCTCTAACAAATTCAACAACAACCTGAACAATGAAAAACATCAAAAAATTGAACAACAACCTCAACATTCAAAAACACCAGCAAATTCAACAACAAACTCAACAATGAAAAACATCAAAAAATTCAACAACAACCTCAACATTCAATAACACCAACAAGTTCAACAAAAACCGCAACAATGAAAAACACCAAAAAATTCAACAACAACCTCAACTTCGAAAAACATTAACAAATTCAACAACCTCAACATTGAAAAGCACCAACAAATTCAACTGCAACCTCAACTTTGAAAAACACAAAAAAGTTTTTAAAAAATATTTGATAACAGTAAAAAATTCAACAACAACCTCAATATTGAAAAACTCCAAGAAATGCAAAAACAACCTCAACATTGAAAAACACCAGGAAATTCAACAACAACCTCAGTATTCAAAAACACCAACAAATGAAACAAGCTCAACATTGAAAAACACCAACAAATTCATCAACAACCTCAACATTGAAAAACACCAGCAAATTCAACAACAACCTCAACAATGAACAACATCAAAAAATTCAACAACAACCTCAGCATTCAAATACACCAACAAATGAAACAAGCTCAACATTGAAAAACACCAACAAATTCAACAACAACCTCAGCAATGAAAAACATCAATAAATTCAACAACAACCTCAACAATGAAAAACAACAATAAATTCACCAACAACAACCTCAACAATGAAAAACAACAAAAAGATCAACAACAACGTCAACAATGAAAAACTCCAACAATTTCAACAACAACTGCAACAATGAAAAACACCAAAAAATTCAACAACAAACTCAACATTGAAAATCACCAACAAATTCAGCAACAACCTCAGCAATGGAAAACATCAAAAAATTCAACAACAACCTCAACAATGAAAAACACCAAAAAATTCAACAACAACAACCTCAACAATGGAAAACATTAAAAAGATCACCAACAACCTAAACATTCAAAAACACCAACAAGTTCAACAAAAACCTCAGCAATAACAAGCACCAAAAAATTCAAGTGCATCCTCAATTTTTAAAAAAATCCAAAAAAGTTAAAAAAAAACCATTGATAACACCATTAAATTCAACAACATCCTCAACATTGAAAATCACCAACAAATTCAACAGCAACCTCAGCAATGCAAAACATCAAAAAATTCAACAACAACCTCAACAATGAAAAATATCAAAAAATTCAACAACAACCTCAACAATGAAAAACACCAAAAAATTCAACAACAACCTCAACTTTGAAAAACACCAACAGATTCAGCAACCTCAAAATTCATAAACATCAACAAATCCAACAACAACCTCAACATTGAAAAACTCCAAAAAATTCAACAACAACCTAAACTTTGGAAAACACCAACAAATTCAAATACAACCTCAACTTTGAAAAATACAAAAAAGTTTTAAAGTTAACATTGATACCACCAATAAATTCAACAACAACCTCAACAATGAAAAACGTCATGAAATTCAAGAACAACCTCAACAATCAAAAACACCAACAAATTGAACAAATACCTCAACAATGAAAAACACCAAAAAATTCAACAACACCGTCAACATTGAAAAACACCAATATATTCAACAACAACCTAATCTTTGAAAAACACCAACAAAGTCAACAACAACCTCAACAGTGAAAACCCCAGTTAATTCAACAACAACCTTAACAATGAACAATATCAAAATATTTCAACAACAACCTCAACATTCAAAAACACAAACAAATGCAAAAAGCTCAACATTCAAAAAGACCAACAAATTCAACTGCAACCTCAATTTTGAAAAATACAAAAAAGTTCAATAAAACCATTGATAACACCAATAAATTCAAAAACATCCTCAACATTGAAACTCTCTAACAAATTCAACAACAACCTGAACAATGAAAAACATCAAAAAATTGAACAACAACCTCAACATTCAAAAACACCAGCAAATTCAACAACAAACTCAACAATGAAAAACATCAAAAAATTCAACAACAACCTCAACATTCAATAACACCAACAAGTTCAACAAAAACCGCAACAATGAAAAACACCAAAAAATTCAACAACAACCTCAACTTCGAAAAACATTAACAAATTCAACAACCTCAACATTGAAAAACACCAACAAATTCAACTGCAACCTCAACTTTGAAAAACACAAAAAAGTTTTTAAAAAATATTTGATAACAGTAAAAAATTCAACAACAACCTCAATATTGAAAAATTCCAAGAAATTCAAAAACAACCTCAACATTGAAAAACACCAGGAAATTCAACAACAACCTCAGTATTCAAAAACACCAACAAATGAAACAAGCTCAACATTGAAAAACACCAACAAATTCATCAACAACCTCAACATTGAAAAACTCCAGCAAATTCAACAACAACCTCAACAATGAACAACATCAAAAAATTCAACAACAACCTCAGCATTCAAATACACCAACAAATGAAACAAGCTCAACATTGAAAAACAAGAACAAATTCAACAACAACCTCAGCAATGAAAAACATCAATAAATTCAACAACAACCTCAACAATGAAAAACAACAATAAATTCACCAACAACAACCTCAACAATGAAAAACAACAAAAAGATCAACAACAACGTCAACAATGAAAAACTCCAACAATTTCAACAACAACTGCAACAATGAAAAACACCAAAAAATTCAACAACAAACTCAACATTGAAAATCACCAACAAATTCAGCAACAACCTCAGCAATGGAAAACATCAAAAAATTCAGCAACAACCTCAACAATGAAAAACACCAATAAATTCAACAACAACAACCTCAACAATGGAAAACATTAAAAAGATCACCAACAACCTAAACATTCAAAAACACCAACAAGTTCAACAAAAACCTCAGCAATAACAAGCACCAAAAAATTCAAGTGCATCCTCAACTTTTAAAAAAATCCAAAAAAGTTAAAAAAAAACCATTGATAAAACCATTAAATTCAACAACATCCTCAACATTGAAAATCACCAACAAATTCAACAGCAACCTCAGCAATGCAAAACATCAAAAAATTCAACAACAACCTCAACAATGAAAAATATCAAAAAATTCAACAACAACCTCAACAATGAAAAATAACAAAAAGATCAACAACAACCTCAACAATGAAGAACACCAAAAAGATCAGCAACAACATCAACAATGAAAAACACCAAAAAATTCAACAACAACCTCAACAATGAAAAACACGAAAAAAATTCAACAACAACATCAACTTTGAAAAACACCAACATTGAAAAACAGCATCAAATTCAACAACAACCTCAACTTTTAAAAATACAAAAAATTTCAACAAAATAAATATTGATAAAACCAACAAAGCCAACAAGAACCTCAATATTGAATATAACCAACAAATTCAACTGCAACCTCAACTTTGAAAAACACCAATAAATTCAACAACCTCAACATTGAAAAATACCAGCAATTCAACAACAACCTCAACAATGAAAAACATCAAAATATTCAACAACAACCTCAACATTGAAAAACACCAACAAATTCAACTGCAACCTCAACTTTGAAAAATACAAAAAAGTTAAAAAAGATCCATTGATAACACCAATAAATTCAACAACAAGCTCAATATTGAAAATCACCAACAAATTAAACAACAACCTCAACATTGCAAAACACCAACTAATGCAACAACAAACTCAACAATGAAATACGCCAACAAATTCAACAACCTCAACATTGAAAAACACCAACAAATTCTACAACAACAACATAAACAATGAAAAACACCAAAATGATCAACAACAACCTCAACAATGAAAAACATTAAAAAATTCAACAACAACCTCAACAATGAAAAACACCAAAAAGATCCACAACAACCTCAACAATGAAAAACACCGAAAAATTCATCAACAACCTCAACTTTGAAAAACACCAACAAATTCAACAACCTCAACATTGAAAAACACCAACAAATTCAACAACCTCAACATTGAAAAACACCAACAAATTCAACTGCAACCTCAACTTTGAAAAATACAAAAAAGTTCAAAAGAAACCATTGATAACACCAATAAATTCAACAACACCCTCACCATTGAAAATCACCAACAAATTCAACAACAACCTCAACAATGAAAACCCCCAAAATTTCGACAACGACAACCTCAACAATGAAAAGCACCAAGGAATTCCACAACAACAACCTCAGCAATGAAAAAAACGAAAAAGATCAACAACAACCTCAATAATGAAAAGCACTAAGAAATTCAAAAACAACCTCAAATTTGAAAAACGCCAGCAAATTCAATAACAACCTAAACAATGAAAAACAACAAAAAATTCAACAACAACCTCAACTTTGAAAAACACCAAAAAACTCAACAACCTCAACATTGAAAAACACCAATAAATTCAACTGCATCCTCAACTTTGAAAAATACAAAATCTTTGAACAAAATCAATATTGAAAACACCAACAAATTCAACAGCAACCTCAACTTTGAAAAACACCAACAAATTGAACAACCTCAACATTGAAAAACACCAAGAAATTCAACTGCAACATCAACTTTGAAAAATACAAAAACGTTAAAAAAAAACAATTGATAACACCAACATATTCAACAACAACCTCTACAATGAAAAACACCTAAAAATTCAACAACAACCACAACATTGAAAAACACCAATAAATTCAACAACAACTTCAACATTCAAAACCTCCAACAAATTCAACAAAAACCTCAACAATGAAAAACACCAAAAAATGCAACAACAACCTCAACTTTGAAAAACACCAACAAATTCAACTGCAACCTCAACTTTGAAAAATACCAACAAGTACAACAACAACCTCAACATTGAAAAACTCCAACAAATTCAACAACAACCTCAACATTGATAAACTCCAACACATTCAACAACAACCTCAACAATGAAAAACACCAAAAAATTCAACATCAACCTCAATATTCAAAAACACCAACAAATTGAACAAAAACCTCAACAATGAAAAATACCAAAAAAATTCAACAACAACCTCAACAATGAAAAAAACCAACAAGCTCAATATTGAAAATCACCAACAAATTCAACCACAACCTCAACATTGCAAAACACCAGCAAATTCAACAACTAACTCAACAATGAAATACACCAACAAATTCAACAACCTCAACATTGAAATACACCAACAAATTCAACAACAACAACCTCAACAATGAAAAACACCAATAAATTCAACAACAACATCAACAATGAAAAACACCAAAATGATAACCAACAACCTCAACAATGAAATACACCAAAAAGATCGACAGCAACCTCAACAATGAAAAACAACGTAAAATTCAACAACAACCTCAACTTTGAAAAACACCCACAAATTCAACAACCTCAACATTGAAAAACACCAACAAATTCAACTGCAACCTCAACTTTGAAAATTACAAAAAAGTTCAAAAAAAAACCATTGATAACACCAATAAATTCAACAACATCCTCAACATTGAAAATAACCAACAAATTCAACAACAACCTCAAAAATGAAAATCACCAACAAAATCAACAAAAACCTTAACATTGCAAAACACCAACACATTCAAAAACAAACACAACATTGAAAATCACCAACAAATTCAACAACAACGTCAACAATGAAAAACACAAAAAAATTCAACAACAACCTCAATATTCAAAAGCACCAACAAATTCAACAACAACCTCAACAATGAAAGACACCAACAAATGCAAGAACCACAACATTGAAAAACACCAACAAATTCAACTGCAACCTCAAATTTGAAAAATACAAAATGTTGAAAAAAAACCATTGATAACACCAATAACTTCAACAACAACCTCAATATTGAAAATCAACAAAAAATTCAACAAAAACCTTAACATTGCAAAACACCAACACATTCACCAAAAAACTCAACATTGAAAATCACCAACAAATTCAACATCAACCTCAGCAAAGACAAAGATCAAAAAATTCAACAACAGCTACCTGAAAAATGAAAAACACCATAAAATTCAACAACAACAACCAAAGCAAAGCAAATCACCAAAATGATCAACAACAACCTCAACATTGAAAAACTCCAACAATGTCAACAACAACCGCAACAATGAAAAACACCAAAAAATTCAACAACAAACTCAACATTGAAAATCACCACAAAATTCAACAACAAACTCAACTATCAAAAACAACAACATTGAAATATACCAACAAAAACCTCAACAATGAAAAAAAACCAAATAATTCGACAACAACCTCAACTTTGAAAAACACCAACAAATTCAACTACCTCAACATTGAAAAACACCAACAAATTCAACTGCAACCTCAACTTTGAAAAATACAAAAAATTTGAACAAAATAAATATTGATAACACCAACAAATTCAACAACAATCTCAATATTGAATGCCACCAACAAATTCAACAGCAACATCAACTTTGAAAAACACCAACAAATTCAACAACCTCAACATTGAAAAACGCTAACAAATTCAACTGCATCATCAACTTTGAAAAATACAAAAAGTTCAAAAGAAACCATTGATAACACTAAAAAATTCAACAACAAGCTCAATATTGAAAATCACCAACAAATTCAACAACAATCTCAACATTGCGAAACACCAGCAAATTCAACAACTAACTCAACAATCCAATAAACCAACAAATTCAACAACCTCAACATTGAAATACACCAACAAATTCGACAACAACAACCTGAACAATGAAAAAAAACAAAAAATTCAACAACAACACCAACAATGAAAAACACCAAAATGATCAACAACAACCTCAACAATGAAAAACACCAAAAAGATCCACAGCAACCTCAACAATGAAAAACACTGTAAAATTCAACAACACCCTCAACTTTGAAAAACACCAACAAATTCAACAACCTCAACATTGAAAAACACCAACAAATTCAACAACATCATCAACATTGAAAATTACCAACAAATTCAACAACAACCTCAACAATGGAAAACACCAAAAAATGCGACAAAAAACTCAACTTTGAAAAACACCAACAAATTCAACTGCAACCTCTACTTTGAAAAATACTAACAAATACAACAACAACCTCAACATTGAAAAACTCCAACAAATTCAACAACAACCTCAATATTAAAAAACAACAACAAATTCAACAACCACAACATTGAAAAACACCAACAAATTCAACTGCAACCTCAACTTTGAAAAATACAATAAAGTTAAAAAAAAGCCATTGATAACACCAACACATTCAACAACAAACTCAACATTGAAAATCACCAACAAAACAACAACCTCCGCAAATGAAAATATCAAATAATTCAACAACAACTACCTGAAAAATGAAAAACACCAAAAAATTCAACAACAACAACCAAAGCAATGAATAACACCTAAAAGATCAACAACAAACTCAACATTGAAAAACTCCAACAATTTCAACAACAGCCGCAACAATGAAAAACACCAAAAAGTTCAACAACAAACTCAACATTGAAAATCACCACAAAATTGAACTACCTGAACAATGAAAAACACCAAAAAATTCAACAACAACCAAAGCAATGGATAACACCTAAAAGATCAACAACAACCTCAACATAGAAAAACTCCAACAAGATCAAAAAAAACCTCAACAATGAAAAAAACCTAATAATTCAACAACAACCTCAACTTTGAAAAACACCAACAAAATCAACAACCTCAACATTGAAAAACACCAACAAATTCAACTGCAACCTCAACTTTGAAAAATACAAAAAATTTGAACAAAATAAATATTGATAACACCAACAAATTCAACAACAACCTCAATATTGAATATCACCAACTAATTCAACAGCAACCTCAACTTTGAAAAACACCAACAAATTCTCAACATTGCAAAACACCAGCAAATTCAACAACTAACTCAACAATGAAATACACCAACTAATTCAACAACCTCAACATTGAAATACACCAACAAATTCAACCACAACAACCTCAACATTGAAAATTACCAACAAATTCAACAACAACCTCAACAATGAAAAACACCAAAAAATGCGACAAAAAACTCAACTTTGAAAAACACCAACAAATTCAACTGCAACCTCTACTTTGAAAAATACTAACAAATACAACAACAACCTCAACATTGAAAAACTCCAACAAATTCAACAACAACCTCAATATTAAAAAACAACAACAAATTCAACAACCACAACATTGAAAAACACCAACAAATTCAACTGCAACCTCAACTTTGAAAAATACAAAAAAGTTAAAAAAAAAGCCATTGATAACACCAACACATTCAACAACAAACTCAACATTGAAAATCAGCAACAAAACAACAACCTCCGCAAATGAAAATATCAAAAAATTCAACAACAACTACCTGAAAAATGAAAAACACCAAAAAATTCATCAACAACAACCAAAGCAATGAATAACACCTAAAAGATCAACAACAACCTCAACATTGAAAAACTCCAACAATTTAAACAACAACCGCAACAATGAAAAACACCAAAAAATTCAACAACAAACTCAACATTGAAAATCACCACAAAATTGAACTACCTGAACAATGAAAAACACCAAAAAATTCAACAACAACCAAAGCAATGGATAACACCTAAAAGATCAACAACAACCTCAACATTGAAAAACTCCAACAAGTTCAAAAAAAACCTCAACAATGAAAAAAACCTAATAATTCAACAACAACCTCAACTTTGAAAAACACCAACAAAATCAACAACCTCAACATTGAAAAACACCAACAAATTCAACTGCAACCTCAATATTGAATATCACCAACTAATTCAACAGCAACCTCAACTTTGAAAAACACCAACAAATTCTCAACATTGCAAAACACCAGCAAATTCAACAACTAACTCAACAATGAAATACACCAACTAATTCAACAACCTCAACATTGAAATACACCAACAAATTCAACAACAACAACCTCAACAATGAAAAAAAGCAAAAAATTCAACAACAACATCAACAATGAAAAACACCAAAAAGATCAACAACAACCTCGACAATGAAAAACATCAAAAAATTCAACAACAACCACAACTTTGAAAAAAACCAACAAATTCAATAACAACCTCAACATTCAAAAACACCAACAAATTCAACAACAACCTTAACATTGAAAAACACGATAAAAATTCAACTACAACCTCAACTTTCAAAAACACCATCATATTCAACAACAACCCCAACTTTTAAAAATACAAAAAATTTCAACAATATAAATATTGATTAAACCAGCAAATTCAACAACAACGTCAATATTGAATATAACCAACAAATTCAACAGCAACCTCAACTTTGAAAAAGACCAAATACTTCAACAACCTCAACATTGAAAAATACCAACAAATTCAACTGCTTCATCAACTTTGAAAAATACAAAAAAGTTCAAAAAATACCATTGATAACACCAACAAATTCAACAACAACCTCAACAATGAAAAACATCAAAAAATTCAGCAACAACCTAAACACTCAAAACCACCAACAAATTCAACAAAAACCTCAACAGTGAATAACACCAAAAAATGCAACAACAACCTCAACTTTGAAAAATACCAACAAATTCAACTGCAACCTCAACTTTGAAAAATACCAACAAATATAACAACAACCTCAAGATTGAAAAACTCCAACAAATTCAACAACAACCTCAACAATGAAAAACAAAAAAAAATTCAACAACAACCTCATATTCAAAAACACCAACAAATTCAACAAAAACCTCAACAATGAAAAATACCAAAAAAATTCAACAACAACCTCAACAATGAAAAACACCAACAAATTCAACAACCACAACATTGAAAAGCACCAACAAATTCAACTGCAACCTCAACTTTGAAAAATACAAAAAAGTTAAAAAAAAAACCATTGATAACACCAATAAATTCAACAACAACCACAATATAGAAAATCACCAACAAATTCAACAAAAACCTTAAAATAGAAAAACACCAACACATTCAACAACAAACTCAACATTGAAAATCACCAACAAATTCAACATCAACCTCAGCAAAGACAAATATCAAAAAATGCAACAACAACTACCTGAACAATGAAAAACACCAAAAAGATCAACAACAACCTCAACATGGAAAAACTCCAACAATTTCAACAACAACCGCAACAATGAAAAACACAAAAAAATTCAACAACAAACTCAACATTGAAAATCACCACAAAATTCAACAACAAACTCAACTATCAAAAACAACAAGTTCAACAAAAACCTCAACAATGAAAAAAACCAAATAATTCAACAAAAACCTCAACTTTGAAAAACACCAACAAATTCCACAACCTCAATATTGAAAAACACCAACAAATACAACTGCAAACTCAACTTTGAAAAATACAAAAAATATGAACAAAATAAATATTGATAACACCAACAAATTCAACAACAACCTCAATATTGAATATCACCAACAAATTCAACAGCAACCTCAACTTTGAAAAACACCAACAAATTCAACAACAACAACTCAACAATGAAAAACACCAAAAAATTCAACCACAACATCAACAATGAAAAAGGCCAAAATGATCAACAACAACCTCAACAACGAAAAACACCAAAAAGATCCACAGCAACCTCAACAATGAAAAACACCGTAAAATTCTACAACATCCTCAACTTTGAAAAACACCAACAAATTCAACAACCTCAACATTGACAAACACCAACAAATTCAACTGCAACCTCAACTTTGAAAATTACAATAAAGTTCAAAAAATATCATTGATAACACCAATAAATTCAACAACATCCTCAACATTGAAAATCACCAACAAATTCAACAAAACCTCAACAATGATAATCAACAACAAATTCAACAACAACAACTTCAACAATGAAAAACACCAAAAAATTCAACAACAACAACCTCAACATTGAAAAACACCAAAATGATCAACAACAACCTCAACAATGAATAACATCAAAAAATTCAACAACAGCCTCAACTTTGAAAATCACCAACAAATTCAACAAAACCTCAACAATGATAATCAACAACAAATTCAACAACAACAACTTCAACAATGAAAAACACCAAAAAATTCAACAACAACAACCTCAACATTGAAAAACACCAAAATGATCAACAACAACCTCAACAATGAAAAACATCAAAAAATTCAGCAACAGACTCAACTTTGAAAAAAACCAACTAATTCATTAACAACCTCAACAATCAAAAACACCAACAAATTCAACAACATCCTCAACATTGAAAAACACGAAAAAATTCAACAAGAACCTCAACTTTGAAAAACACCTTCAAACTCAACAACAACCTCAACTTATAATATTACAAAAAATTTCATCAAAATAAATATTGATAAAACCAACAAATTCTACAACAACGTCATTATTGAATATAACCAACAAATTCAAAAGCAACCTCAACTTTGAAAAAGACCAACAAATTCAACACCTCAACATTGAAAATCACCAACAATTTCTACTGCATCATCATCTTTGAAACATACAAAAAAATTCAAAAAATACTATTGATAACACCAACAAATTCAACAACAACATCAACAATGAAAAACATCAAAAAATTCAACAACAACCTCAACATTCAAAACCACCAACAAATTCAACAAAAACCTCAACAATGAGAAACAGCAAAAAATGCAAAAACAACCTTAACTTTGAAAAACACCAACAAATTCAACAGCAACCTCAACTTTGAAAAATACCAACAAATACAACAACAACCTCAACATTGAAAAACTCCAACAAATTCAACAACTACCTCAACAATGAAAAACACCAAAAAATTCAACAACAACCTCAACATTGAAAATCACCAACAAATTCAACAAAAACCTCAACAATGAAAAACACCAATAAATTCAACAACCTCAACATTGAAAAACACCAACGAATTCAACTGCAACCTCAACTTTGAAAAATACAAAAAATTTGAACAAAATAAATATTGATAACACCAACAAGTTCAACAACAACCTCAATATTGAATATCACCAACAAATTCAACAGCAACCTCAACTTTGAAAAACACCAACAAATTCAACAACCTCAACATTGAAAAACACCAACAAATTGAACTGCATCATCAACTTTGAAAAATACAAAAAGATCAAAAGAAACCATTGATAACACCAAAAAATTCAACAACAAGCTCAATATTGAAAATCATCAACAAATTCAACAACAATCTCAACATTGCAAAACACCAGCAAATTCAACAACTAACTCAACAATGAAATACACCAACTAATTCAACAACCTCAACATTGAAATACACCAACAAATTCAACAACAACAACCTCAACAATGAAAAAAAACAAAAAATTCAACAACAACATCAACAATGAAAAACACCAAAATGATCAACAACAACCTCAACAATGAAAAACACCAAAAAGATCCACAGCAACCTCAACAATGAAAAACACCAACAAATTCAAAAATCTCAATATTGAAAAACTCCAACAAATTCAACTGCAATCTCAACTTTGAAAATTACAAAAAAAGTTCAAGAAAAACAATTGGTAACACCAATAAATTCAACAACATCCTCAACATTGAAAATTAGCAACAAATTCAACAACAACCTCAACAATGAAAATCAACAACAAATTCAACTACAACAACCTCAACATTGAAAAACACCAAAATGATCAACAACAACCTCAACAATGAAAAACAACAAAAAATTCAACAACAACATCCTCAACAATGAAAAACACCAAAAAATTAAACAACAACCTCATCAATGAAAAACACCAAAAAAATCAACAACAACCTCAACAATGAAAAACACGAAAAAATTCAACAACAACCTCAACAATGAAAAGCACCAAAAAATTTCAACAACATAAATATTGATAAAACCAACAAATTCAATAACAACCTCAACATTCAAAAACACTAACAAATTCAACAACTACCTCAAGAATGAAAAACACGTAAAAATTCAACAACAACCTCAACAATGAAAAAAACCAACAAATTCAATAACAACCTCAACATTCAAAAGCACCAGCAAATTCAACAACAACCTCAACAATGCAAAACACGAAAAAATTCAACAACAACCTTAACTTTGAAAAACACCATCAAACTCAACAACAACCTCAACTTTTAAAAATACAAAAAGTTTCAACAAAATAAATATTGATAAAACCAACAAATTCAACAACAACGTCATTATTGAATATAACGAACAAAATCAACAGCAACCTCAACTTTGAAAAAGACCAACAAATTCAACAACCTCAACATTGAAAATCACCAACAATTTCAACTGCATCATCAACTTTGAAAAATACAAAAAAGTTCAAAAAATACCATTGATAACACCAACAAATTCAACAACAACCTCAACAATGATAAACATCAAAGAATTCAACAACAACTTCAACATTCAAAACCACCAACAAATTCAACTAAAACCTCAACAATGAAAAACACCAAAAAAATTCAACAACAACCTCAACAATGAAAAACACCAACAAATTCAACAACCACAACATTGAAAAACACAAACAAATTCAACAACAACCTCAACATTCAAAAACACCAACAATTTCAACAAAAACCTCAAAAATGAAAAATACCAAAAAAATTCAACAACAACCTCAACAATGAAAAACACCAACAAATTCAACAACCACAACATTGAAAAACACAAACAAATTCAACTGCAACCTCAACATTTAAAAATACAAAACAGTTAAAAAAAAACCATTGATAACACCAATAAATTGAACAACAACCTCAATATTGAAAATCAACAACAATTTCAAATGCATCATCAACTTTGAGAAATACAAAAAAGTTCAAAAAATACCATTGATAACACCAACAAATTCAACAAAAACCTCAACAATGAAAAACATCAAAAAATTCAACAACAACCTCAACATTCAAAACCACCAACAAATTCAACAAAAACCCCAACAATGAAAAACACCAAAAAATGCAACAACAACCTCAACTTTGAAAAACTCCAACACGTTCTACAGCAACCTCAACTTTGAAAAATACCAACAAATACAACAACAACCTCAACATTGAAAAACTCCAACAAATTCAACAACAACCTCAATATTCAAAAACACCAACAAATTCAACAAAAACCTCAACAATGAAAAATACCCAAAAAATTCATCAACAATCTCAACAATGAAAAACACCAACAAATTCAACAACCACAACATTGAAAAACACCAACAAATTCAACTGCAACCTCAACATTTAAAAATACAAAAAGGTTAAAAAAAAACCATTGATAACACCAATAAATTCTACAACAACCTCAATATTGAAAATCACCAACAAATGCAACAAAAACCTGAACATTGCAAAACACCAACACATTCAACAACAAACTCAACATTGAAAATCACCAGCAAATTCAACAACAACCTCAGCAAAGACAAATATCAAAACATTCAAAAACAACTTGCTGAACAATGAAAAACACCAAAAAATTCAACAACAACACCCAAAGCAATGAAAAGCACCAAAAGATCAACAACAACCTCATCATTGAAAAACTCCAACAATTTCAGCAACAACCGCAACAATGAAAAACACCAAAAAATTCAACAACAAACTCAACATTGAAAATCACCACAAAATTAAACAATAAACTCAATTATCAAAAACACCAACAAGTTCAACAAAAACCTCAACAATGAAAAATACCAAATAATTCAACAACAACCTCAACTTTGAAAAACACCAACAAATTCAACAACCTCAACATTGAAAAACAGCAACAAATTCAACGGCAACCTCAACTTTGAAAAATACAAAAAATTTGAACAAAATAAATATTGATAACACCAACAAGTTCAACAACAACCTCAATATTGAATATCACCAACAAATTCAACAACAACTTCAACTTTGAAAAACACCAACAATTTCAACTACCTCAACATTGAAAAACACCAACAAATTCAACAGCATCATCAACTTTGAAAAATACTAAAATGTTCAAAAAAAAACCATTGATAACACTAAAAAATTCAACAACAAACTCAATAATGAAATACACCAACAAATTCAACAACCTCCAAATTTAATAGCACCAACAAATTCAACAACAACATCCTCAACAATGAAAAACACCAAAAAATTCAACAACTACATCAACAATGAAAAACACCAAAATGATCAACAACAACCTCAACAATGAAAAACACCAAAAAGATCCACAGCAACCTCAACAATGAAAAACACCGTAATAATCGACAACAACCTCAACTTTGAAAAACACCAACAAATTCAACAACCTCAACATTGACAAACACCAACAAATTCAACTGCAACCTCTACTTTGAAAATTACAAAAAAGTTCAAAAAAACCATTGATAAAACCAATAAATTCAACAACATCCTCAACATTGAAAAACACCAACAAATTCGACAACAACCTCTACAATGAAAATCACCAACAAATTCAACAACAACAACTTCAACATGAAAAACACCTAAAAATTCAACAACAACAACCTCAACATTGAAAAACACCAAAATGATCAACAACAACATCAAAAATGAAAAACATCAAAAAATTCAACAAAAACCTCAACAATGAAAAAAACCAACAAATTCAATAACAACCTCAACATTCAAAAACACCAGCAAATTCAACAACAACCTCAACAATGTAAAACACGAAAAAATTCAACAACAACCTCAACTTTGAAAAACACCAACAAACTCAACAACAACATGAACTTTTAAAAATACAGAAAGTTTCAACAAAATAAATATTGATAAAACCAACAAATTCAACAACAACGTCAATATTGAATATAACGAACAAATTCAACAGCAACCTCAACTTTGAAAAGACTAACAAATTCAACAACCTCAAAATTGAAAATCACCAACAATTTCAACTGCATCATCAACTTTGAAAAATACAAAAAAGTTCTAAAAATACCATTGATAACACCAACAAATTCAACAACAATCTCAACAATGAAAAACATCAAAAAATTCAACAACAACCGCAACATTCAAAGCCACCAACAAATTCAACAAAAACCTCAACAATGAAAAACACCAAAAAATGCAACAACAACTTCAACTTTGAAAAATACCAACAAATACAACAACAACCTCAACATTGAAAAACTCCAACAAATCCAACAACAACATCAATATTCAAAAACAACAACAAATTCAACAAAAACCTCAACAATGAAAAATACCAAAAAAATTCAACAACAACCTCAACAATGAAAAAAACCAACAAATTCAACAACCACAACATTGAAAAACACCAACAAATTCAACTGCAACCTCAACATTGAAAAATACAAAAAAGTTAAAGAAAAACCATTGATAACACCAATAAATTCAACAACAACCTCAATATTGAAAATCACCAACAAATTCAACAAACACCTTAACATTGCAACACACCAACACATTCAACAACAAACTCAACATTGAAAATCACCAACAAATTCAACAACAACCTCAGCAAAGACAAATATCAAAACATTCAACAACATGTTGCTGAACAAAGAAAAACACCAAAAAATTGAACAACAACAACCAAAGCAATGAAAAACACCAAAAGATCAACAACAACCTCAACATTGAAAATCACCACAAAATTTAACAACAAACTCAACTATCAAAAACACCAACAAGTTCAACAAAAACCTCAACAAAGAAAAAAACCAAATATTTTAACAACAACCTCAACTTTGAAAAACAACAACAAATTCAACAACCTCAACACTGAAAAACAGCAACAAATTCAACTGCAAACTCAACTTTGAAAAATACAAAAAATTTGAACAAAATAAATATTGATAACACCAACAAGTTCAACAACAACCTCAATATTGAATATCACCAACAAATTCAACAGCAACCTCAACTTTGAAAAACACCAACAAATTCAACTGCATCATCAACTTTGAAAAATACTAAAATGTTCAAAAAAAACCATCGAAAACACTAAAAAATTCAACAACAAACTCAATATTGAAAATCACCAACAAATTCAACAACAATCTCAACATTCCAAAACACCAGCAAATTCAACAACAAACTCAACAATGAAATACACCAACAAATTCAACAACCTCAAAATTTAAAAACACCAACAAATTCAACAACAACAACCTCAACAATGAATAACACCAAAAAAATCAACATAAACATCAACAATGAAAAACATCAAAATGATCAACAACAAGCTCAACAATGAAAAACACCAAAAAGATCCACAGCAACCTCAAAAATGAAAAACACCGTAAAAATCAACAACAAACTCAACTTTGAAAAACACCAATAAATTCAACAACCTCAACATTGAAAAACAACAACAAATTCAACTGCAACCTCAACTTTGAAAATTACAAAAAAGTTCAAAAAAAAACCATTGATAACAACAATAAATTCAACAACATCGTCAACATTGAAAATCAACAACAAATTCAACAACAACCTCAACAATGAAAATCACCAGCAAATTCAACAAAAGCAACTTCAACATGAAAAAGACCAAAAAATTCAACAACAACTTCAGCATTCAAAAACACCATCAAATTCAACAACAACCTCAGCAATGAAAATCGTCAAAAAATTCAACCACAACCTCAACAATGAAAAACACCAAAAAATTCAACAACAACCTCAACATTGAAAAACTCCAACAAATTCAACAACAACCTCAACAATGAAAAGCACCAAAAAATTCAACAACAACCTCAACATTCAAAAACACCAACAATTTCAACAACAACCTCAGCAATGATTAACATCAAAAAATTCAACAACATCCTCAACAATGAAAAACACCAAAAAATTTCAACAACAACCTCAGCAGTGAAAAACACAAATAAAAATCAGTAAACACCTCAACATTGAAAAACACCAACAAATTCAACAACAACCTCAACAATGAAAAACACCAAAAAATTGAACATCATCCCTAGCTTTGAAAAACACCAACAAATTCAACAAGCTCAACATTTAAGAACACCAAAATGATCAACAACAACATCAACAAGGAAAAACATCAAAAAATTCAACAACAACCTCAACAATGAAAAAAACCAACAAATTCAATAACAACCTCAACATTCAAAAACACCAGCAAATTCAACAACAACCTCAACAATGAAAAACACGAAAAAATTCAACAACAACCTCAACTTTGAAAAGCACCATCAAACTCAACAACAACCTCAACTTTTAAAAATGCAAAAAATTTCAACAAAATAAATATTGATAAAACCAACTAATTCAACAACAACGTCTATACTGAATATAACCAACAAATTCAACAGCAACCTCAACTTTGAAAAAGACCAACAAATTCAACAACCTCAACATTAAAAAACACCAACAAATTCAACGGCATCATCAACTTTGAAAAATACAAAAAAGTTCAAAAAATACCATTGATAACACCATCAAATTCAACAACAACCTCAACAATGGAAAACATCAAAAAATTCAACAACAACCTCAACATTCAAAACCACCAACAAATTCAACAAAAACCTCATCCATGAAAAACACCAAAAAATGCAACAACAACCTCAACTTTGAAAAACACCAACAAGTTCCAATGCAAAGTCAACTTTGAAAAATACCAACAAATACAACAACAACCACAACATTGAAAAACTCCAACAAATTCAAAAACAACCTCAACAATGAAAAACACCAAAAAATTCAACAACAACCTCGATATTCAAAAACACCAACAAATTCAACAAAAACCTCAACAATGAAAAATAGGAAAAAAATTCAACAACAAACTCAACATTGAAAACCACCAACTAATTCAACTGCAACCTCAACTTTGAAAAATACAAAAAGTTACAAAAACCATTGATAGCACCAAAAGATTCAAGAACAACCTCAATATTGAAAATCACCAACAAATTCAACAAAAACCTCAACATTGCAAAACACCAACACATTCAACAACAAACTCAACATTGAAAATCACCAACAAATTCAACAACAACCTCAGCAAGGAAAGACATCAAAAAATTTAACATCTACAACCTTAACAATGCAAAACAGCATAAAATTCAACAACAACCACCACAACAATGAATAACACCAAAAAGATCAACAACAACCTCAACATTGAAAAACTCCAACAATTTGAACAACAACTGCAACAATGATAAACACCAAAAAATTCAACAACAAACTCAACATTGAAAATCACCACAAAACTCAACAACAAACTCAACTATCAAAAACACCAACAAGCTCAACAAAAACCTCAAAAATGAAAAATACCAAATAATTCAAAAACAACCTCATCTTTGAAAAACACCAACAAACTCAACAACCTCAACATTGAAAAACACCAACAAATTCAACTGCAACCTCAATATTGAATATCACCAACTAATTCAACAGCAACCTCAACTTTGAAAAACACCAACAAATTCTCAACATTGCAAAACACCAGCAAATTCAACAACTAACTCAACAATGAAATACACCAACTAATTCAACAACCTCAGCATAGAAATACACCAACAAATTCAACAACAACAACCTCAACAATGAAAAAAAGCAAAAAATTCAACAACAACCTCAACAATGAAAAACACCAAAAAGATCAACAACAACCTCGACAATGAAAAACATCAAAAAATTCAACAACAACCACAACTTTGAAAAAAACCAACAAATTCAATAACAACCTCAACATTCAAAAACACCAACAAATTCAACAACAACCTTAACATTGAAAAACACGATAAAAATTCAACTACAACCTCAACTTTCAAAAACACCATCATATTCAACAACAACCCCAACTTTTAAAAATACAAAAAATTTCAACAATATAAATATTGATTAAACCAGCAAATTCAACAACAACGTCAATATTGAATATAACCAACAAATTCAACAGCAACCTCAACTTTGAAAAAGACCAAATACTTCAACAACCTCAACATTGAAAAATACCAACAAATTCAACTGCTTCATCAACTTTGAAAAATACAAAAAAGTTCAAAAAATACCATTGATAACACCAACAAATTCAACAACAACCTCAACAATGAAAAACATCAAAAAATTCAGCAACAACCTAAACACTCAAAACCACCAACAAATTCAACAAAAACCTCAACAGTGAATAACACCAAAAAATGCAACAACAACCTCAACTTTGAAAAACACCAACAAATTCAACTGCAACCTCAACTTTGAAAAATACCAACAAATATAACAACAACCTCAAGATTGAAAAACTCCAACAAATTCAACAACAACCTCAACAATGAAAAACACCAAAAAATTCAACAACAACCTCATATTCAAAAACACCAACAAATTCAACAAAAACCTCAACAATGAAAAATACCAAAAAAATTCAACAACAACTTCAACAATGAAAAACACCAACAAATTCAACAACCACAACATTGAAAAGCACCAACAAATTCAACTGCAACCTCAACTTTGAAAAATACAAAAAAGTTTAAAAAAAACCATTGATAACACCAATATATTCAACAAGAACCTCAATATTGAAAATCACCAACAAATACAACAAAAACCTTAGCATTGCAAAACACCAACACATTCAACAACAACCTCAACAATGAAAAGAACCAACAAATTCAACAACAACCTCAATATTCAAAAACACCAACAAATTCAACAAAAACCTCAACAATGAAAAATATCAAACAAATTCAACAACAACCTCAACAATGAAAAACACAAAACAATTCAACAACCACAACATTGAAAAACACCAACAAATTCAACTGCAACCTCAACTTTGAAAAATACAAAAAAGTTAAAAAAAAAACCATTGATAACACCAATAAATTCAACAACAACCACAATATAGAAAATCACCAACAAATTCAACAAAAACCTTAAAATAGAAAAACACCAACACATTCAGCAACAAACTCAACATTGAAAATCACCAACAAATTCAACATCAACCTCAGCAAAGACAAATATCAAAAAATGCAACAACAACTACCTGAACAATGAAAAACACCAAAAAGATCAACAACAACCTCAACATGGAAAAACTCCAACAATTTCAACAACAACCGCAACAATGAAAAACACAAAAAAATTCAACAACAAACTCAACATTGAAAATCACCACAAAATTCAACAACAAACTCAACTATCAAAAACAACAAGTTCAACAAAAACCTCAACAATGAAAAAAACCAAATAATTCAACAAAAACCTCAACTTTGAAAAACACCAACAAATTCCACAACCTCAATATTGAAAAACACCAACAAATACAACTGCAAACTCAACTTTGAAAAATACAAAAAATATGAACAAAATAAATATTGATAACACCAACAAATTCAACAACAACCTCAATATTGAATATCACCAACAAATTCAACAGCAACCTCAACTTTGAAAAACACCAACAAATTCAACAACAACAACTCAACAATGAAAAACACCAAAAAATTCAACCACAACATGAACAATGAAAAACGCCAAAATGATCAACAACAACCTCAACAACGAAAAACACCAAAAAGATCCACAGCAACCTCAACAATGAAAAACACCGTAAAATTCAACAACATCCTCAACTTAGAAAAACACCAACAAATTCAACAACCTCAACATTGACAAACACCAACAAATTCAACTGCAACCTCAACTTTGAAAATTACAATAAAGTTCAAAAAATATCATTGATAACACCAATAAATTCAACAACATCCTCAACATTGAAAATCACCAACAAATTCAACAAAACCTCAACAATGATAATCAACATCAAATTCAACAACAACAACTTCAACAATGAAAAACACCAAAAAATTCAACAACAACAACCTCAACATTGAAAAACACCAAAATGATCAACAACAACCTCAACAATGAATAACATCAAAAAATTCAACAACAGCCTCAACTTTGAAAATCACCAACAAATTCAACAAAAACCTCAACAATGAAAAACACCAATAAACTCAACAACCTCAACATTGAAAAACACCAACGAATTCAACTGCAACCTCAACTTTGAAAAATACAAAAAATTTGAACAAAATAAATATTGATAACACCAACAAGTTCAACAACAACCTCAATATTGAATATCACCAACAAATTCAACAGCAACCTCAACTTTGAAAAACACCAACAAATTCAACAACCTCAACATTGAAAAACACCAACAAATTGAACTGCATCATCAACTTTGAAAAATACAAAAAGATCAAAAGAAACCATTGATAACACCAAAAAATTCAACAACAAGCTCAATATTGAAAATCATCAACAAATTCAACAACAATCTCAACATTGCAAAACACCAGCAAATTCAACAACTAACTCAACAATGAAATACACCAACTAATTCAACAACCTCAACATTGAAATACACCAACAAATTCAACAACAACAACCTCAACAATGAAAAAAAACAAAAAATTCAACAACAACATCAACAATGAAAAACACCAAAATGATCAACAACAACCTCAACAATGAAAAACACCAAAAAGATCCACAGCAACCTCAACAATGAAAAACACCTGTAAAATTCAACAGCAACCTCAACTTTGAAAAACACCAACAAATTCAAAAATCTCAATATTGAAAAACTCCAACAAATTCAACTGCAATCTCAACTTTGAAAATTACAAAAAAAGTTCAAGAAAAACAATTGGTAACACCAATAAATTCAACAACATCCTCAACATTGAAAATTAGCAACAAATTCAACAACAACCTCAACAATGAAAATCAACAACAAATTCAACAACAACAACCTCAACATTGAAAAACACCTAAATGATCAACAACAACCTCAACAATGAAAAACAACAAAAAATTCAACAACAACATCCTCAACAATGAAAAACACCAAAAAATTAAACAACAACCTCATCAATGAAAAACACCAAAAAAATCAACAACAACCTCAACAATGAAAAACACGAAAAAATTCAACAACAACCTCAACAATGAAAAGCACCAAAAAATTTCAACAACATAAATATTGATAAAACCAACAAATTCAATAACAACCTCAACATTCAAAAACACTAACAAATTCAACAACTACCTCAAGAATGAAAAACACGTAAAAATTCAACAACAACCTCAACAATGAAAAAAACCAACAAATTCAATAACAACCTCAACATTCAAAAGCACCAGCAAATTCAACAACAACCTCAACAATGCAAAACACGAAAAAATTCAACAACAACCTTAACTTTGAAAAACACCATCAAACTCAACAACAACCTCAACTTTTAAAAATACAAAAAGTTTCAACAAAATAAATATTGATAAAACCAACAAATTCAACAACAACGTCATTATTGAATATAACGAACAAAATCAACAGCAACCTCAACTTTGAAAAAGACCAACAAATTCAACAACCTCAACATTGAAAATCACCAACAATTTCAACTGTTTCATCAACTTTGAAAAATACAAAAAAGTTCAAAAAATACCATTGATAACACCAACAAATTCAACAACAACCTCAACAATGATAAACATCAAAGAATTCAACAACAACTTCAACATTCAAAACCACCAACAAATTCAACAAAAACCTCAACAATGAAAAACACCAAAAAATGCAACAACAACCCCAACTTTGAAAAACACCAACAAATTCAACAGCAACCTCAACTTTGAAAAATACCAACAATTACAACAACAACCTCAACATTGAAAAACTCCAACAAATTCAACAACAACCTCAACATTCAAAAACACCAACAATTTCAACAAAAACCTCAAAAATGAAAAATACCAAAAAAATTCAACAACAACCTCAACAATGAAAAACACCAACAAATTCAACAACCACAACATTGAAAAACACAAACAAATTCAACTGCAACCTCAACATTTAAAAATACAAAACAGTTAAAAAAAAACCATTGATAACACCAATAAATTGAACAACAACCTCAATATTGAAAATCAACAACAATTTCAAATGCATCATCAACTTTGAGAAATACAAAAAAGTTCAAAAAATACCATTGATAACACCAACAAATTCAACAAAAACCTCAACAATGAAAAACATCAAAAAATTCAACAACAACCTCAACATTCAAAACCACCAACAAATTCAACAAAAACCCCAACAATGAAAAACACCAAAAAATGCAACAACAACCTCAACTTTGAAAAACTCCAACACGTTCTACAGCAACCTCAACTTTGAAAAATACCAACAAATACAACAACAACCTCAACATTGAAAAACTCCAACAAATTCAACAACAACCTCAATATTCAAAAACACCAACAAATTCAACAAAAACCTCAACAATGAAAAATACCCAAAAAATTCATCAACAATCTCAACAATGAAAAACACCAACAAATTCAACAACCACAACATTGAAAAACACCAACAAATTCAACTGCAACCTCAACATTTAAAAATACAAAAAGGTTAAAAAAAAACCATTGATAACACCAATAAATTCTACAACAACCTCAATATTGAAAATCACCAACAAATGCAACAAAAACCTGAACATTGCAACACACCAACACATTCAACAACAAACTCAACATTGAAAATAACCAGCAAATTCAACAACAACCTCAGCAAAGACAAATATCAAAACATTCAAAAACAACTTGCTGAACAATGAAAAACACCAAAAAATTCAACAACAACACCCAAAGCAATGAAAAGCACCAAAAGATCAACAACAACCTCATCATTGAAAAACTCCAACAATTTCAGCAACAACCGCAACAATGAAAAACACCAAAAAATTCAACAACAAACTCAACATTGAAAATCACCACAAAATTAAACAATAAACTCAATTATCAAAAACACCAACAAGTTCAACAAAAACCTCAACAATGAAAAATACCAAATAATTCAACAACAACCTCAACTTTGAAAAACACCAACAAATTCAACAACCTCAACATTGAAAAACAGCAACAAATTCAACGGCAACCTCAACTTTGAAAAATACAAAAAATTTGAACAAAATAAATATTGATAACACCAACAAGTTCAACAACAACCTCAATATTGAATATCACCAACAAATTCAACAACAACTTCAACTTTGAAAAACACCAACAATTTCAACTACCTCAACATTGAAAAACACCAACAAATTCAACAGCATCATCAACTTTGAAAAATACTAAAATGTTCAAAAAAAAACCATTGATAACACTAAAAAATTCAACAACAAACTCAATAATGAAATACACCAACAAATTCAACAACCTCCAAATTTAATAGCACCAACAAATTCAACAACAACATCCTCAACAATGAAAAACACCAAAAAATTCAACAACTACATCAACAATGAAAAACACCAAAATGATCAACAACAACCTCAACAATGAAAAACACCAAAAAGATCCACAGCAACCTCAACAATGAAAAACACCGTAATAATCGACAACAACCTCAACTTTGAAAAACACCAACAAATTCAACAACCTCAACATTGACAAACACCAACAAATTCAACTGCAACCTCTACTTTGAAAATTACAAAAAAGTTCAAAAAAACCATTGATAAGACCAATAAATTCAACAACATCCTCAACATTGAAAAACACCAACAAATTCGACAACAACCTCTACAATGAAAATCACCAACAAATTCAACAACAACAACTTCAACATGAAAAACACCTAAAAATTCAACAACAACAACCTCAACATTGAAAAACACCAAAATGATCAACAACAACATCAAAAATGAAAAACATCAAAAAATTCAACAAAAACCTCAACAATGAAAAAAACCAACAAATTCAATAACAACCTCAACATTCAAAAACACCAGCAAATTCAACAACAACCTCAACAATGTAAAACACGAAAAAATTCAACAACAACCTCAACTTTGAAAAACACCAACAAACTCAACAACAACATGAACTTTTAAAAATACAGAAAGTTTCAACAAAATAAATATTGATAAAACCAACAAATTCAACAACAACGTCAATATTGAATATAACGAACAAATTCAACAGCAACCTCAACTTTGAAAAGACTAACAAATTCAACAACCTCAAAATTGAAAATCACCAACAATTTCAACTGCATCATCAACTTTGAAAAATACAAAAAAGTTCTAAAAATACCATTGATAACACCAACAAATTCAACAACAATCTCAACAATGAAAAACATCAAAAAATTCAACAACAACCGCAACATTCAAAGCCACCAACAAATTCAACAAAAACCTCAACAATGAAAAACACCAAAAAATGCAACAACAACTTCAACTTTGAAAAATACCAACAAATACAACAACAACCTCAACATTGAAAAACTCCAACAAATCCAACAACAACATCAATATTCAAAAACAACAACAAATTCAACAAAAACCTCAACAATGAAAAATACCAAAAAAATTCAACAACAACCTCAACAATGAAAAAAACCAACAAATTCAACAACCACAACATTGAAAAACACCAACAAATTCAACTGCAACCTCAACATTGAAAAATACAAAAAAGTTAAAGAAAAACCATTGATAACACCAATAAATTCAACAACAACCTCAATATTGAAAATCACCAACAAATTCAACAAACACCTTAACATTGCAACACACCAACACATTCAACAACAAACTCAACATTGAAAATCACCAACAAATTCAACAACAACCTCAGCAAAGACAAATATCAAAACATTCAACAACATGTTGCTGAACAAAGAAAAACACCAAAAAATTGAACAACAACAACCAAAGCAATGAAAAACACCAAAAGATCAACAACAACCTCAACATTGAAAATCACCACAAAATTTAACAACAAACTCAACTATCAAAAACACCAACAAGTTCAACAAAAACCTCAACAAAGAAAAAAACCAAATATTTTAACAACAACCTCAACTTTGAAAAACAACAACAAATTCAACAACCTCAACACTGAAAAACAGCAACAAATTCAACTGCAAACTCAACTTTGAAAAATACAAAAAATTTGAACAAAATAAATATTGATAACACCAACAAGTTCAACAACAACCTCAATATTGAATATCACCAACAAATTCAACAGCAACCTCAACTTTGAAAAACACCAACAAATTCAACTGCATCATCAACTTTGAAAAATACTAAAATGTTCAAAAAAAACCATCGAAAACACTAAAAAATTCAACAACAAACTCAATATTGAAAATCACCAACAAATTCAACAACAATCTCAACATTCCAAAACACCAGCAAATTCAACAACAAACTCAACAATGAAATACACCAACAAATTCAACAACCTCAAAATTTAAAAACACCAACAAATTCAACAACAACAACCTCAACAATGAATAACACCAAAAAAATCAACATAAACATCAACAATGAAAAACATCAAAATGATCAACAACAAGCTCAACAATGAAAAACACCAAAAAGATCCACAGCAACCTCAAAAATGAAAAACACCGTAAAAATCAACAACAAACTCAACTTTGAAAAACACCAATAAATTCAACAACCTCAACATTGAAAAACAACAACAAATTCAACTGCAACCTCAACTTTGAAAATTACAAAAAAGTTCAAAAAAAAAACCATTGATAACAACAATAAATTCAACAACATCGTCAACATTGAAAATCAACAACAAATTCAACAACAACCTCAACAATGAAAATCACCAGCAAATTC